>NW_007064965.1:14751-91339 GCF_000164805.1 Carlito syrichta
TGGATCTCACTCTGTCACCCAGACTGGAGTGCAGTGGCCGCTCCCGGCCACCGCAGCCTCGACCTGCTGGGCTCCGGCGATCCTTCTGCCTCAGCCTTCCGAGTAGCCGGAATTACAGGCACGTGCCACCACGCCCGGCTGATTTTTTGATTTATTGTAGAGATGAGGTCTCGCTGCCCAGGTGGGTCTCGAACCCGCGGGCTCAGGCAATCCACTCACCTCAGCCTCCCAAAGGCACGGGATTACAGGCTGAGCCACCGAGCCCGGCTAAGAATCCTATTTTTAAATGCAAAGCATTTTAAAAATTATCCTCTGTTTCAACTAAGCCCAACAGACATCTACAGATCACCACTGCTCTCATCCCCTACTATGTCCATTAGGGTATATTGGCTTCAAGTTACTTCGGATCCCACACAGTCGATCTTTGTGTCTGAAAGGATGTTTGGTTGCATACTATAAAGTCCAATTCTGCCTAAAGAAGTCTGCTTTAGGAAGAGACTCAATAACTCCCAGAACCAAAGGGAAGCAGGAAAACTAAGCTTAGAAAGTGAGCTGGGACTAAGAGAGATCAGGCAACAGGAATTTCAGTCCAGGTGGCTTCCTCCACAGGTACCATCTGGCTAGAATCTCTCTACCAGCAGTACCATCAGTGGACATCAGCATCATCATTGTAGGACTCTTGATGCTACCGTAGACCCCTAAATAACATCTCAACTATGCCTATAAAGGACAGAGAAGCTTCTTCAAGAGTCAAAGTCCCAGACAAGAACATTCAATTGGCTTCAGTGTGACCATGTCATAATTCAAGACAAGATTTAATTATTTGACTTCACCACAATAATTATACTATCTCGCCTCCTATACATGGCTTTTAATATCTCAGTAAATTAATATTTTGGGTAGAGGTATGGGAACAATGGGTGAGTAAGATAGGGTTGATGGATTAAGGGAGTAGATTAAAAATAACATATTATTAAATTATTTATTTGCTACTATGCACTGATTGACAGAAGTGAGGGACATCTCAGTCTAAACTGAAGCATTTTGCAATGAAATGTATGAGACTACCCAACTGAAAATGTCCAGGAATCTATCTGAATGTAACTGCTAATTAATCAAGTGATCAATGGCCCAGGCCTTGTTTATTTTCTCCTTCTCAAAATCCATTCCCACACAAATTCTTCAGATTCAGTCTCAGACTCCTCAAGGTGACAAGAAGGATATTGCTGCTCCAAGACGTTCATCTTCTTAGCTTCAAGCCAAGAAGTAAATAGAAGAGTGCCTTGCCTAAAAGTCCAGCAAAACCTTAACTGTTTCTCATCATCTTTGCCTGGTATGCATGGTCAAGTCCTAGTCTGCCACCATGGCCAGTATAATGTTCTGCTTTGATTGGTCAGGCTAGTTCCCTTCCTAGATTTTAGGGGGGTCTAGGGAAAGATGCTGGATGGATGCCTTTATATCATATGTTGAAATATTTTAATGTTACAAATCAAATTATTTGGTAAACAAAATACATTCTACCCTCTTAACAAAATCCCTTTATAATAACATTTTGCATTTAGAATTCTCAGACTACTTGGAGTCTTGCTCTGAGATACAGCAATCACAAGGAGAGGTAGACCAAAGCCTGATCAATTATCTTTCCTTTTCCAACTCCATCCTGCAACATGAGGGGCCTTGCATAATCTACAGTCTGCACATCCATACTTGGTTCATGCCCCACAAACAGCCCTCTTTCACCCACTCCTTGAGCCTAAGCGTAAGCATGCTAGCTGTATGACCCGTCTTCAGAAAGGGGAAGAGACCACCACATAATTTGGAAGCAAGTGGGGATGTTTAGGCAGGTGGTTTGGGGAACTTAGAACATGAACTAAAACAGAAAGTGTGGGTTGCAGTTGGGCAAAGCTGCTTGGCACTGTGGACTCTCCACACTGTGAAGATGAATATGATACAGGAAGGCCAAAGCAAGTCCCTTTAGACACAGGGCCCAGGGTTCGGCCTGCTTGCCCAGATCTAATGGCAGTACTGAGAAAAGTGTAAGCTGCTTGTCCTCCCCTGTAGCCAGGGTTGGAATCAATGCCATTGGAAGCACATGGCCTGAGAGTTTTTGAATGTGGAGATGAGAGTGGTTCCCAGAAAGGAAATAGAAGTGGCCCTTGGAAGTAAGATGAATGGATATTGGGTGGTTGAGAAAACAGCGAATGCCAGCTACACACCTGACATACAATATATTTTAAAATTAGAATTTTTTTCCATCTCCCCTGCTTGATCTGAGCCGGGGTCACCTCTCCAACTACGGTTCTCTCTACTCTCCCCTGTGGTCCCTTCACATCTAGTTCATGGGACTTCTTTTACTTCTTTGAACTTTTGTTCTTTCTCTCACTCTTCTTTTATCTATATACTCTCATTGCCACATTTTTGCAAAGGCTTTTTCCTATTCCAAACTCACTGATGGCACTCTTTCCCCCTTCCCTTAATTTAAGTAAATACCAACCATCCTTTAGCTTTTAACAAAAAAGTAACTATTTCTTGGATACCCTTCCTGACTCACCAAGACGGAGTTAGGATCCCTGGTTATGCAGATCCCTGGTTATTTTTAGAAGGACGTATTCTGTACATCAGGCAAATTCCAAAGACTAATGTTTGATTCTCACTACAACTCTATGAAGTATGTGGCATTATTACCGTTTGGAAGATGGGAACACTGAGGCCTCAGGGTTTGGGGATTTGCCCAATGCTACAAGTGGTAGCAACAGTAGGTACCAGTATTCTTACTTAAATACCATGAATCTTCCACTTATTCTTTGCAGCCCTAGGGTGTTAGGGCCTTCCTGACAGTGGAGAAATCACATACTGATGGTTTTGGTAATTCCTAATACTTCACTCTCAATCCACACGGGAGTTGGCCAAAGCTGCCAAGAAAACAGTCAATTAGTCTTCTGAGGTTTCTTTTCCTCTACATCACATCAGTCCCTACAGATTCTCTCTTTTGTTTACCCACTGAAACTCAGCACACTCTTGGGCTCACTCAAATATAGAACAATCATAATTAATTCAAGATGGCAATTCTATCGTAATTTGGCTTCCATCTCCTGAGATGTTCAGACACTTTGCCAACACTCGGTTTGTATTTTTGTCTGAAGAAGATAGCACTAACTGGGGGAGGAAGTGGGAAGTCCCTGCATGGAAGCAGATGTAGGAAAGGAAAATCGTGATCTGGTCCCTTTCCCTTTTATACGCATACTCCTTGTGGGTCTACAGAATATATTTGTCATTTATAACCTAATGCAGATAGATTAAAATTTAACGAAGGCAATTTTAATGGGGGAGAGGTGGTTCTTTCCATACTTGGTGTGCTCTATGTTTCAAGACTATTGTGAATTACAAATAGAACTCCCTTCATAGTTTATGATCACCAACCTCTTGGGACCATTCAGTAGGCTGCATTTATACATGGGTTGTAGGTAGCATGCCACTATATCCATCTCAACAACTCAGTGAGAAAGTCAAATTGCCATTCTATTCTGATTTCATTTATGAGCACAAAGGTACTCAGGGAGGTAAGCCACTACCTAATGTCATTCGGTTAGTCATTGGTGTTATTAGTATCCACGTCCTCTTTTTTTCTCTAAACCCAGTGCTTTCTTAGTTATAATTTATTGCCTCGTGTGTCTTTGGGGTAAACCCTAGTGCAATCATGAAACAAAAAGTATGATATAGTGTCAATATTAAAATATTGCCCAGACTTTCCATACTATGGGCAAAATAATTTATTTATGAAAGAAAGAAGAAATCAAATTTATGCAGGTAGAGTCAGTTTGGACACTAGAAAATATAACTCTGGCATTATTCTCAGAACCTCATAGAGTTTAAAGGATACAAGGGGAGACCCTCAAAAAACCAGAATTATCTTTTGGAGGGTAGACCCTTTGCAGCACAATCGGAATTCGTTCCTCTGGATCATATGGTCAACTAACATTTTTATCTGGAAGTTTTGGGAAAGTTGCATCACAATTTGTGGAAGAAAAGTCTCAAATTGTGGCAAATAAGTGACTGGTTCTTCCACCATGACAATGCACCTGCCCACGCCGCACTGAGTGTTCAGCAGTATTTGACCCAAAACAGCATGTCCACCATGCCGCACCCTCTCTATTTACTTGATCTTGCCCCAACTGACTTTTGTTTTTTGTTTTTTTTGCCAGTGTGGAAGAGGTGAAACAAAAATTGCAGAAACACTATAAGGTATCAAAATTGATTAGTTCAAAAACTGTTCTGAGCAGTGGAAAAGCGTCATGATAGGTATATTGCATCAAATGGGGAGTACTTTGAAGATGACTGAAGTTTAAACATGTAAGAATAAATACACAATTTTTTACAAACACATTCTGGGTTGTTAGATCCCCCATATTTTAAGGTAAACATAAGCTTCAGAATATGGGAATAGGGAAGCCCTTGGAAATCCTACCACAGATATTCATTTAGTCCTCCAATTGATCTTTAAAGAAAATAGCTGACAAAAGTCTGTTGTTTTTTAAAGTCTCTTGTGACACCTATTTTGACTCAAAAAATTTAATTTGAACAATCAGTAGAAACGGACTTCAGGGGATAATTGTGAACAATTCCATCTGATTTTCTGTGGTAACTAAGGCTCAGTGATGCTAAGTGGCATGCCCAAAATTACATCTTTAAAAGCAGAAGTACGCTGATGAGACTTAGACTTCTTGACTCCTGCTTTAGTGGCTTGTCCTCTGTGCACCTTTCCCAATATATCCCTTGTTAAATTTTCTTGCCAACTACAAATGACCTCCCAAGTACAACTTTCTCAGAGAGCTTTGGGCTGGGACATTAAGTACACACTACACGCAAATAATTCAAATGTCAGACTTACCTCTTAAGCCTGCTTAGTGGTAGTCTTGTTTGAGATCTGAGTTCCAGCTTCCATCCTTACTTCCTTATTTTTTTTCGCTTCTCTGTGATTTGGTTTCTTTTACTATAAAATCAGATTAATAAAGTTTGCCTTTATCTCCACTCAGAAAAATATTTACTACAAGCAAAAGGGAATAAACATGTGTGAAAGGGAATCAACATATGGTAGAGATGAAATAGTAAAGGAAAAAAAGTCTATGGAGGCAACACAAAGGCACCTCATCTGCTGCCCACAGGCTGCACTAACTAAGGGAAGCAACTAGTCTGAATGTAATTCTGTAAAGGAGCCTGAGGCATAGACTAATAAAAATCCCAGAAGTGAATCTGGGGACCATGGAGACGAAGGTGGTGAAAGAAAATAGAGAAATAGGTCATGTGAAGACCAGTCACTTCCTGTGGCATCGCCCTTAGGACTCAGGCATGTAGCTACATGAACTTGAGTTTAAATCTAGTCTCCAACCCTTGTGAATTTTTTGATGTTGGTCAGGCTGCATAACCCTTTTGAGTCTCAGTTTGTTTTCAACAACAACAACAAAAATCACGATGTTTATGTCACTGAATTGTCAGGGAGGTTGGAATGGTTGGTGCTGGGCATGAGAACTTAAGAAATGTTAGTTATGACCTTTATTACTATTATTATTACTACTACTACTAGCATCTTCATCACCATCATTTTGGTTTCAGGTATTACCATTTATCCTACCTGGAAAAGATCAGTAGCTAACAAAGCCCCCTCCCTCAGTTATTTCTGCAACTATTCACGTTTTATTGTATGTGTATTTGTGAAAATGGTACCACAACGTTTTATCCAAAATCATAGATTATATGTGTTTTGAAATTCAGAATTTGGTAATTTTTTTTTTTTCAGAATTTGGTGATTTTAGAGAAGGTATGCAGTGCTTATAGCGTACGCTACATAGTAATCTCAGCTAGTTTGAGCACATCTTATAATCAATTACATTCAGTTTTGTGTCAAGATTCCCAAGAAAATTTGCATGTCTGGTGATTTGCTGGGAAGAATCACAGGACTCAGCATATATTCGTATTCCTGACTATGATTTGTTACCACAGAAGGCTTCAAAGCAAAATAAGCAAAGGGAAAAAATCTTATGGGATGAAGTCCAGAGGAAACCAGGCATAAGATTCCAAGGGTCCTCTCCCAGTGGAGTCACACAGGATGCACTTAATTTCTCTGGCAACAAACTGTGACATGTAAAATTTTGTCTGGCAGAGAAAGTCATTAGAGACTGAGTACCCAGAGTTTTTATTGGGGATTTAGGTACATAAATACCCTCTGCCCAGTACTTAACCAAACTGCAGATTCCAAGAAGAAAAACAGGTTTCAACATAAACCACATTGTTTGTATAAACTATTTAGGCATAATGAGCCATTCTTTTAACTTTGGGAATGGTATCAATCCTCCCCAAACCCAATGTCCCAGACACTAGTTTAGAGTCAGTCTTACAAGTAGCCCTTTCTAAGGTAAGTGCTTCAGGCCTGCTATGTTAACTTGTTTGACACAACTTTCTGTAGCAAAATCTAGAAATAATTATACAAAAAGAGATAAATGAAAACTACAATTCATCTCATGACAGTTAAGGTTAGGCTTTGCCATTAAATTAGTTCAGATACTGTTAGGTATTGCTGTACTCTGTAACATGAAAATCTGCTTTTCAGAGATTTTTGAATTTCAGATCACAGATAGCAGTTCTATTTTGTTTTCTCTGTCTCTTTCTTCTTTTTCTTTCTTCTCTTCCTTCCTTCATTCCTTTACCTTTGCTCAGTGTATTATTATGAAAAATATAGACCGATAGCACAAAATTTAGGAAGTGAGAAATGAAAGTAAGTTATAAGATTTTTATACCATGTATAAAATGGTGTCATATAACTTGAAGGAAGATTTTGATAAGTTCAAGGCAAATCCTAAAGGAATGACTAAAAAAACCAAACAGTATAACTAGTAAACCAAAAGGAGACAAAAGACAAAACTGAATCTTAATATATAAACTTGTGGTGGCTCATGCCTATAATGCCAGCACTTTGGGAGGCAGAGGTGAGAGGACTATCTGAGTTTAGGAGTTCAAGACCTGCCTGAGCAGCATGGCGAGACCTCATCTCTACAATGAATCAAAAAATCAGCTGGGTGTGGTGGTACATGCCTGTAGTTTCAGCTACTTTGGAAGGTTGAGGCGAAGGATCACCTGAGGCCCAGAAGGCTGAGGTTGCAGAAGCCGTGAGTGTGCTACTGCACTCCAGCTTGGGCAACAGAATGAGACTCCAATTCCAATATAAATAAATAAACAAACAAATAAATAAATAGATAAATTTTGCTATGAACCTATCACTGCTCTTAAAAAAAATAATAAACTCTTAAAAATACATAAAAAGATAAAAGAGATATACACCCTATCGCTAAAAAAAGCAACAGCTATATTAATATTCTACAATGTAGATTTCAAAGAATATTACTAGTGATTAATAAGTTAATTTCATGATATAAAATGTCAATTAAGTAATAAATCTAAACAATCTAAAATATGTATGTACCTGACAACAAAGCTTTAAAATTTACAAGCAAAATCTACTGAAACTGCAAGGAAAAAGACAAAATCACAGTCAGAGATTTTTACATTTCTTTCTCAATAATTGGTAGAAAAAGCAGACATAAAGACAAAAAGGATATAGGAGAGTTGAATAAATTTATCAGCAAATTTGATTTTTTGACATGTACAGAATAATCCATATCCAAATACCAGAATATATATTCTTTTCTACTATACATACATTTACAAAGATAGACCATAACCTGGGCTGGAAAATAAGTCTCAATAAATTAAAAATGATTCAATTCATGTAATGTGTGTTCTCTGATATATTTAGGCTTAAATTAGAATTCAAAACCCCAAAGGGTAATATTTATAATATTAAACAATTCTATTAAAACAGAACCAGTTGGGTAAAATAGCTCACACCTGTAGTCCCAGCACTTTGGGAAGCAGAGGTGAGAGGATTGCCTGAGTTCAGGGGTACAAGACCAGCCTGGGCAACTTGGCGAGAACATGTCTCTACAATAAGTAAAAAAATTAGTCAGTCATGGTGACATACTCCTGTAGTTCCATCTTCCTGGAAGGTTGAAGCAAAAGGGTCACCTGAGCCCAGCAGGTCAAGTCTGCGGTAGCTATAAGTCTACTAATGCACACCAGCCTGAGCGACAGTGAGACTTTGACCTCCTTCTCTCCCCCTCACCCAGAAAAAGAAGAAAGAAAAACAGAGCCAGTGTCTCAAGCCAGTGATCTAAGTTTCTATCTTTTTTTTTTTTTTTTTGAGTTGGAGTCTCACTCTGTCGCCCAGACTGGAGTGCAGTGGCCACTCCCGGCCACCACAGCCTCGCCAGCTGGGCTCCGGCGATCCTTCCACCTCAGCCTTCCAAGTAGCTGGAATTACAGGCGCGTGCTACCATGCCCAGCTAATTTTTTTTTTTTTTATGGTAGAGATGAGGTCTCGCCAAGTTGCCCGGGCGGGTCTCGAACCCTCGGGCTCAGGCAATCCACTCACCTCAGCCTCCCAAAGGCGTGGGATTACAGGCTGAGCCACCGAACCCGGCTAAGTTTCTATCTTAAGGGTCTAGGGAAAGAAGAGCAAATTCAAACCCAATTAACCAGAAAAAAAGTAAATAACAAGACCAAAATCTAAATCAATGAAATAGAAAAATAGTGGAAAGAAATGAAGCTAAAAGTTGATTATTTGAGACAGTTTTTAATATACGATATTGACAAACTAACCAGCATTATCCAAGATCCAAATTACTAATGAGACATGATACTACAAAATATTCAGTGTATATTAGTTAAAATCAAGAGAATTTTATAAAGTTCTCTATGCTAGTAAATTCAACAATGCATATTGGAGAATTTTTTTTTGAAACATACAAATAAACCTCATGCAAGAAGAAATAGGTAATATGCATGTCTTTGAATCTATTAAGGAAGTTGAAATCTTACTTAAAAGCTATTCCTAGCCGGGCTCGGTGGCTCAGCCTGTAATCCTGCGCCTTTGGAAGGCTGAGGTGAGTGGATTGCCTGAGCCCGCGGGTTCGAGACCTGCCTGGGCAAATTGGCGAGACCTCATCTCTACAATAAATCAAAATGAGCCGGGCGTGGTAGTGTGCACCTGTAGTTCCAGCTACTTGGAAGGCTGAGGCAGAAGGATCACCAGAGCTCAGCAAGTCAAGGCTGAGGTGACCGGAAGCGGCCACTGCACTCCAGTCTGGGCAACAGAGTGAGACTCCAACTCAAAAAAAAGCTATTCTTAAAACTCCAAGCCCAGAAACCTTCACTGATAAATTCTAATAACTATTTAAAGAAGAATTAATACCAAGGATATGCAATTATACACAAACCTTCTGTTGTAGGCAGAAATATAAGGTGCTCTCTCATGAATTCCCAGTCCCTGGGGTATACACACCTTTGCCCAGTAATTTAGTGAAACATTAATCTAAGTGCTACTCTAAAGGAATGTAATTAAGTTCCCAAATCAGTTGAGTTTAAGATAGGGAGATTATCTGAGTGGGCCTGACCAAGTCACAAGAGCCCCTTAAAAACAGACTATTTTCTGGCAGTTCACAGAAGAAAATCAGAGATATTTTAAACACGGTAGGATTTGATGTACTGCCGCTGGCTTTAAGATGGAGGGGGTGTGTGACAAGAAATGTGGGGAGACTCTAGAAGAATAAGTGGCCACTGGCTGACAGCTTGCAAGGAAACAAGGATGTCATTCCTACAACTGCAAATAACTGAATCCTACCAACAACAATAAACTTGGAGCTGGCATTTCTCAGAGTCTCTAGATGAGATCCCAGTCCAGTCAATTACCTTGCTTTTAGTCTTGTGTTATGCTAAGCTAATTTTTCACCCATGCCATGATGAAAGTCTGACCTACAGAATACTGAGCTAATAAATTGTTGTTTTAAGTTAATTTATGGTTGATATGCAGCAATAGAAAACCTATTAAACTGCCCAACTTGTTCTATGAAGCCAGCATTACCCTGAAATTAAAACCAGAACAAGGAAATACAAAAAAATAAAGTCATACACCAATAATCTTCATGAACAGGGATATTAAAAACTAAACAAAATAGTAGTAAATTAAATCCATTTCATTAAAAATGATACTATATACCATGACTAAGTCTGTTTATGTAGTTACGCAAATTTGGTCTAACATTTGAAAATCAATGAATGTAGTAAGCCTTGTTATCAAATTGAAAATGGAGAAAATAAAAAAGCATAATTTCAGTAGATGGAAAAAAAGCATTTGACAAAATTCAAACTCCATTCTTGACTTAAGAAACATTTCAGCAGACTAAAAATAGAAGAGAACTTCTTCAACCTGACATGCTATAGCTAACATCATACTCAACGAAGGGAAACAACGTTATTGCCTGAAGACAGGGAAAAAGGCAAAGATGTCTGCTCTTACCACTTACCTTCAACATTGAACTGAGGATTGTTTCCACTGCAATAAGACCAGGGGAGCAATAAAATGTGCCCAATTGGAAAGAAAAAATAAAAATTGTTTTTAGTTATGAATGACAAGTAGAAAAGTTAATTGACTCAACAACAACAACAACAACAACAATAAACGAGCAGAATAAGTGAATTTAGCAAGTTGTGGAAGGCAAGATAAATACATAAAAATGAATTGTGTTTATATATACTAGCAACAAACAATCAGAAATTGAGAGTTAAAACACAATAGCATCTAAAATAGCATTTAAGAATGAAACATTTAGGAATAAATCTGCCCAATGATATATAAGAGCTACCATGAAATAGCAAAACATTTTTGGGAGTCATTAAAGAAGACCTAAAGAAATGGAAATATATACCTTGTTCATGTGTTGGAAGACTCAATATTTTTAAAAGATCACTCTTCCCAAATTGATCTGAGGATTAAATGTAATTGCAATCAAAATCAGCTAGGTTTCCTTCTAGAAATTAACAAGTTAACTCTAAAATTTATATGGAAATGCAAAGGAGTTTGAAGATCTAAAACAACTTAGAACAGATTTGGAATGCTAACACTACCTGATTTTAACATTTACCATAAGTTGCAGGAATCAAGAGACTGGTAATGGTGTCAAAATAAGCAAAGAGATCAGTGAAATAAAATAAAGTGAAGAAATAGATACTTGGACACACAAATGGGACTGCTGATTTTTGACAAAGTTGTAAAGGCAATTCAATGGAGAAAATTTAACCTGGAACAATTGGCTATCCATAGGCAAAAATAAGAACTTTGATCCCTATATCCCACCACATATAAATAGTAAGCCAAAATAGATCATGGATCTAAATGTAAACCCTGAAACTATAAATTTTTGAAAAGGAAACCTAAGAGAAACTCGTTGTGACTTTGGATTAGATGTAACATCAAAGCACTATTATAGGCAAATAAAATTTTAAAATAACAAATTTGACTTTATCAAAATGTTTTAAAGTTTCCTCTTCAAATGATACTGTTAAGTTAATAAAAATACAAACTACAAACTGGAAGAGCATATGCAAAATTAGATGTGATAAATGACTTGAACACATATGCAAAGAATTCTTAAAATGCAGCAGTAAGTAAACAAAAAATCCAATTTCAAAAAGAATTGATCAAACATTATTATATATTATATAATATGTAATTATAATAAATATATGGGTTGCAAATTAGTATATAAAAAGATGTTCAATATTACTACTCAATAAGGAAATGCAAGTTAAAATCACAAGGACATACCATTACATAGTTATCAGAATAGCTAAAATTAAAAATCATACCAAGTGTTTACAAGTAGTTGGAGAAACTGGAATGATCATATATGGCTATGGGGAATGTAAGTGGTACAACCATTTTAAAAAATAGCTGGGCAATTACTTTCAAAGTTAAACATATATATGCTATATGATCCAGTTATTTCCCTCACAGTTATTTACCCAAAAGAAAAGAAAGCATGTGTTCTTTTAAAACTTAGATATAACTGCCATAAATTGAGAAGAACCCAAATGTCTATCACCAGATGAAAGCATAAACAAATTTTAATACATTCATACAATGGAAACTACCCAGCAACAAAACTCAATGAACTATTGGCATACACCACAACAGGAATGAATCTCAAAATAATTATCATGAGTGAAAGAAGGAAGTCAGATTCTAAAAACAGTGTATTCTGTATGACTTCGTTTATATGAATGCTGGAAAATACAAACTAATTTATAGTGCTAGAAAGCAGATTAATAATTTTCTGGGAAGCAGGAATTAAGGAAAGAATTACAAAGAGTCACATGAATGTTATTCGGGTTGATAGATATGCTCTCTGTCTTGATTGTAGTGATGGTTTCATTGATGTAGAAGTATGTCAAACTTATTAAGTTGTACACTTTAATATTTACATAAATATAATTATAAGTTAACTATACCTTATGTTTTTCAGTAACAGTTACAACAGACATTAGTGTAGGATTCATTTCTAATAACAACATATTTATGTATTTATTTATTTAGATTAGAAAATATAGTTTATTTAGAAAGTCAGTTAGCAAGAAAGAAAGAGGAGATTCACCTCCCCAAGGTAGGGAAGGGGGCCAAATCTTAAGGAAACATGGCCGCACAACAGCTTAGCAAGGCAATGGCCTAATAACAATATATTTAAAAGAGAGTCTGCCTCTTTAATACACTTGAAATTAATGATATTGATTTTATTGTTGACAATTTTCCGTGAAGAAGAGCTTTGACAATTCCCCCAAATTAGTCTTTCTAACAGAAACTGAATTCAACAAGTTAATAGACTTGCTAAAACTTTTCTTCTATTTTTTAGATTTAGTTAAATAGTTCTATCTTTGCAAATTTGTATATTCTCTACTTAAAACCTCAAACATCAGATACCACTGGGAAATGTGTCCTTTAGTGAAGACGTAATTCCTGGTAACAAATCCTTGTCCTTTGCTTATCTGTGAACTCCTTCCTCTGAGCCTCAGGGTGTAAGAAACAGTCAATCTAATGCCAGAATTGCTTCATTTGCTCAATCATATTTTCTTAATATGGGACATGCAGTCTCCTGTAGTGTTTCTCCTGAAAGAAAGTGGGCATAACCCATTTTAAACTACCCCAAAAATAAGCAAATAAAAACAAAACAAAACAAAAAAACGCTTTCCCTTGTTCCCCTCCACAAATCAACTACAAAATCTATGTGTGCAAAAAAATTTCTGCACACATAGATCTTTTCATAAAAAATATTTTTTATGAAAAGATCTATGTGTGCAGAAATTTTTTTCCCATTAAAATCTGGCATCTTTATAAAGAAAAACTATGTATAGACTGTGTAAATGAAGAGAAAAATAAACCATAAAAAGAAAAAGAGATTGCTATTTTAAGTCCGTTGTACATGTATTTTAGATAACACCTTCACCACAAGAATTCATAGAGCAGGGTCTGAGGTGTGATCTTTTTATTCTTGAAAAGAGAACAACAGAGACTTTAACAAAATCTACCAGTGACTATTGGATAAATCTGAAAGTCTGCAAGAGTCTAGATCTCTGAGATACAGCTGAGTCTCCTTAATTTCAAAACTTATCCAGGCACTTTACATGACTGCAAAGGGCCCTTGGACTATTTGCCCAGGAAATGCTCCCATACTTTACAGAGTTTGCTGTAGAAGGGTGAGGCATGACTTAGCAGAGCTTCTTTGTAAATTACTGGAAGCCAATGTGCTCCTCCTGCTCTGGCCTGTGCAGGCATAAACCAAATATCATTTAATAGTGTTGGTGGTTTTTCTTGTCCTTTCCTGTTTGGAGAAGGACATTGACAGTAGAGAAAGCCAGGTCACTGACTCATTAACAGTAGAGATCATCAGAGAGCAGAGCAGAAGAAAAATATCCACTTTCTAAACTTCACATCCCTTCACTTGTGAAGAAGCACCCAAACAAGATAATTATTCTTAAAAATGCTGAGAAATTGCAGTGTAATAAAGGTTAACATCACCAGTAACAGCATAAGTATCATATATATGTAACATATATATGTATGATGTGACAATAAAGGCACTTCACCTGTGTGATACCTTTCCAAAAATCTAAACATATTTCTAATTATAAGAAAAATGACAGACAAGCCCAGATCGCTGAGCAGTACTACTCAAAACTGTCAAGGTCATGAATAACAAGGAAAGGCAGGAGAGACTGGGTGCTGTGATGACTAAATGCAATGTAGTACCCCAGACGAGATCCTGGGACACAAAGTAAACATTAACAGAAAAACTGACAAAATCCAGATAAAGTCTGGAGCTTCACTAATAGTGAATAGTGAAATGTCAGTTTCTCAGTTGTGACAAATGTACCATGGTACTTTAAGACGTTAATAATGGGGCAACTCGATGAAATGTATACAAGAACACTGTATATTCACATTGCAACTTTTCTGTCAATCTAAAATAACTCTAAAATAAAACAGTTGTTAAAAAACGCTAAAAAATAATTCTGAGAAAATTGTGTGTACCTTGTTGCAACTTAAATGGCTAAAAAGGAAATTTAAAGCTGACAAGGGCAATGCCTGACTAAATGAAATAAAGTTATTTAAGTAGATAATATTCTTAAATCATTGTTTCTTTGTTCTGAATTCCATGATTTTCTTTCCCTTATCCCCAAAGCTGGAAAGTTAGGTGAAAGTAACAAGAAATTCTAGTTTTAAAAATAACAGTCTAAAAAATAATAATAAAAAAGGAAAAACAAAACAAAAAAAAGTCTAGAAAAATATAAGCCCTACATCTATGCAGCATGAATGGTCATGCAAGCAAAGACGTCACATTGGATAATTTTTTTCTGTATTCCTCTTGTGCAAACACATATTCATTGTAACACACAACATATATTATTTACACATAATATAGAGAACAGTCTCTACATTACCTTGATTTATCTACAAGGTAGTATCCTTTTTGTGGGAATATAGTCTTTGGAATCATTAGACGTAACTGTAAATAAATCTCTGGTATCCAATGTACTAGCCGGGTAACTTTGAACAGTGCAGCACATTTCTTAAAGCCTGTATTTTTAATCATAAAATTAGGTACTACTAATCAATCTTCCAAGGGATCTAGAAGAATTTCACAGTGTTTAGCACTGTGCCAGCACATGGGCACCTAGTAAGGTGTAATTATTTTTTCATTAAGATGTGGAGCAAAATTTGAGTTTCTATAGAAGACTGCTTTGTTCAGAGCACACTAGTTCAGTGATCTCATTTAAGTTTTTCATTGTCTTTGAACTATTTTATAACTTGGTAAATTTTGGCTATATAATAGCAATTCACAATGATTCTTGTCTATAGCTATGCAAATTAGTTTTGTCCAGTGGAGGGTCAGCTCTCTCCAATCCCCACCATTGGAAAAGACAAATTTTTTTTAAAACATTTGCAATTTTATTTCAAAATCCTATCACTCCATACAAATTTGTGTTTCTTTGGCTTCCCCTTTTGAGCTGGTTGTAACACTTTAACAGTCCCCTTATTAACAATGAGTCAAATGAAATATCTGACCACATTCATTTTACAACTGTATGTTGGCCATATTTGACTTTTGGACATGCATATTATTTTACTCATCTTTGTACTCCCTATGCTCATCCTGATATGAGATGTGGAGTAAATATTCATCAAATAGAATTGATTCTGACATTTCAAACATATGGGCAATTAGAAGAAAGAAATCTTGAAATCTTAGACAAAATTCAAAAAAGAGAGACTGCCTGCCGAAGATCATATAGAATTGTGGAGAAGGGAAGAAAGTTCCAGCATAAAGCCAGTAGCACTGTCCTGTGATAGGCAGTTGTGGCCTTATCCATTAGGGCCCAGAATTCAGCGGCATGACCGGCCTCTCGTTTGGGAGGAAATGCAGCTACTATGTGGCTAACAAACTGAAGCAATCTTTGTTACGTACAGGATGCTAAAGAGGCTCTAAGAGGAGGTGGTTTATCATTAGCAGTAATCATCCTTATTGTGTTCCTGCTACCTTCCCCTAGATAGTCAGAGAGCTCATACTGTCTTCAAAGGTCTGTGTGAAATGCTGAAGATCACAGATTCTAGGATCAAATTCCAGCACATACTGGTTGCATGACCTTGGGACTGAGAGTTATTTTCATGCATGGGTGCTGGGTCAAACACACAATAATCTTCCAAGGCATCTAGAAAGATTTCATAGTATTTAGCACTGTACACTGTAGACAACAGCACTCAATAAAAAATAACCCTTGCAGTTACTAGATATTTGAGGTAAAGTGATAAGGGATCAAAAATTCTAAGGAAATTCAAAAAGGAATACAACATAGAATCTACTTATTTTATCTGAGTTGAGATAATATTCTGCAATTGCCTTCCTAGTCACCATGGTACTTTAATGGTCATTCAGTCCCATTCCTTCATTTTACTACTGAGAAGTTAAAGCCATTGGGAGTTGTCAAGGGGCTTCCCAAAGTGATGTGGTGAGTATATGGCCACAGCTGTAGTAGGACTCAAGTCCTCACCTTCTGATGTATGGTAGTGTTCCCTCTGCTCCATGGCAGTGTTTTTGATGAAATACAGCACCAACCCCAAGTCTCAACTGAATGGCAGCAGGACAGCTTCCTGATTCAAATGCCCCATCATGGCACTTTAAAGAAAATAATAAAAAACATAATGCAACTGTGAGAAACAGAAGAGTCTAGGTGCAATCATCAGTGTACTTGAGACCAGTACTCTAGGGCTGAAGTTCCTAAAATTTTTCCCAATACCACATAGACTTTAACTGTCTTAAATCACTGACCTCTGAACTCTGGCCATCTATTTTTATAATGCGCTAACTAAGCAATGATATGAGATTATCATGTTCAACAAAGTGGGCGAAAAGTGCAACTGAGATCTCAGTTCATTCCAGAATTAAAATTGTAATTTGTTCACAAAATTATACAAAAGAAAACTCTGACATTTGAACATCTGTTAGCCCACAACAGGGCTTCCCTCAATAAGGTAGTAAAACAACTGACTGCCTTTTATTTTGTTATGTTGGTGACCTTACTATTAAATATGTGTATGTGTGCACATGTGCACGTGTTATGTCTATCAGGATTCTTTGTTCAGCATTATAGTTAGGTATTTGGGGAATAAAAAAGAAGGGAAGACAATCCCCATGACCTCAAAACCTGATAAAGAAACATATGTGAATGAAAATGCTTCTTCAAAAAGTGTAAGCCGGGCTCGATGGCTCAGCCTGTAATCCCACGCCTTTGGGAGGCTGAGGTGAGTGGATTGCCTGAGCCCATGGGTTCGAGACCCGCCTGGGCAGCGAGACCTCATCTCTACAATAAATCAAAAAATCAGCCGGGTGTGGTAGCGCATGCCTGTAATTCCGGCTACTTGGAAGGCTGAGGCGGAAGGATGGCCGGAGTCCAGCAGGTCGAGGCTGCGGTGGCCAGGAGCGGCCACTGCACTCCAGTCTGGGCGACAGAGTGAGACTCCAACTCAAAAAAAAAAAAAAAAAAGTGTATAGCAACTTTACTTAAAGTATCCCCAAATGAACACAGTCAGGCACCCATCAAAAGAATGGATAAACAAATGTAGCATATTCATATAATAGTATATCATTAAGAAAAAAAGACAAAAAAGAACAAACTACTGATATGAACAGCAAAATGGATGAATCTCAAAAACATTATGAGGAGTGAAAAACAATCATTACAAAAGAGTAATCTGTGATGAAAAAAGAAATCAGAACTAAGGTAACCTGTGTGTACTTGCATGAGTGTATGTGTGAGGGTATTGACTTGGGAAGGGCATAAATTTACTTTGAGGGGGAAAGATACTGTTCTAGATCTTGGTATCATATGTGTATTGTTTAATTGAAACTTAGTGAATTGACACTTATGATCGGTGCATTTGAATGTATAAAGCATTTGTATCAACAGAAAAACATTGAACTCTCGTCAATGGTATGCATGGGGGGTATGTAACAATGTCTGCTGTTTGCTTTGAAATGTGACAAAAATTAAACAGATTGGTTGATGGATAGAGGGACAGATGGTTAGGTAGGTTGTAACAAAATGAGTACTAGAATCTAGGTGGTGGATATACAGGTTTCCATGGTCTTTCAAGTTTGTTATATGTTTGAGATTGTTTTCATAATAAAAAATTCAATGAGGGAGACAATGGTTATTTACATGTATGTACTTTATAAAGATCATATCATCACTACCACAGCCGTCAATTCCATTTATTGAGAATCTGGTTTGGCTCAGATATATTCAAAATGTGTGATATCCTCATATTAATCCTCTGATGTAGACACTATTTCCAACTCACATTAAGATAAATTACTTATGGTCATCACCGGTAAATAAGTAACTAATATTGACCCCATATATGTCCAGTTTGATCTGAGGGTATTTATCTGTTATTGCTTATGTTCTCAATATGACCTACTATCTCCCTAGTGTCAGTCAAAACACAACTAAAAACTAGTATAAGGTTCTACAGACTCAAGTTTTAAATATTGTTCAGATGACAGATATATTAGGTAACTAGAAAAAAAAATAATCAGCTAAAATTTGAATAATAATTCCACAAAAATGTATGAATAAATTAGAAAAGAGAGCTGACTTGAAATGGCAATTTACATGACTGATTTTGTTTATGCTGCAGATGGCTCTAGAATTGGTGAAGGTGCTATTATATAACAGAACATACTCAGCTGGATTTGGGATGGACAGGAACACTGTCAGTCAAACACAGCTTGGATATAATGCATCATCTGAGTACAGTAATAGAGAACCTGTCACTTTCACAGGAAGCCTTGATGATGAATTTACACCTTTGTTCCACTTACAAATGAAAGATACATAAGGGTGCTTTGGATCATGAGTCATATCTTTGATTGCTTGCCAGTTACCTTGGAAGGTAAAGTTGTTTAGTGACTTTTATGCTTGGTAGCTTCATTTCCAAATTACTTCAGGTTATATTAATCTAGAATGAGATGAGATCTTGCAAATGTCTTGAGAAAAAGTCAGAAAATACTTGGTATATTTCAAAGAGAATGAGGAGCAGAGTCATGACACAGAGATTTTGCTTGGTGTCATTGGGATCTAGAAATCTGCCTGGTTGATATGAAGAAGATTGGTTAATATTGAGAGCGGTGATCTCTGTGTGAAATATACTTGTGCAAAGGTACTATTCAGTCCTGAGGCAGAGATTTAAAAATTTAAGACTAGACCCATAAAGACTTACTCTTAATGAAGGTAGACTATTTCCTATAATGAGACTGCATAGGCTTTCTAAGATGCTACTTCTTTGCTTTTGTTTGGAATTGAACCAATTTAGTGAATCAACACTGATGTTGTCATGGCCATCAGATCCCTGACTGGATGTTGATGACATCATAAGAATTTGGAGGCTGGACTCTTTTATCAGAGCTTCCAGTAGGATATTCAATGTAATCAAATTGAAAATAATAACAGTAAAACAGCAAACTTCTTGGGTGAAAATACCAAGAACCTTAGATCTGCTCTAATCTCTTCAGGAAATTGTCTGAAAAAGGACACTGTAATTTGCCAAAGAGCAATGTTATAAACTCAGGTATTCTGACTCCTAGTGCATGTTTCTGTGATTATTAAAAATTTTAGTCAAGTTTTTTCTCTCACAAAGACTAAATGTCATACACGTCACCAGGAGGCCAAATGTTTGAGACAGAGTAAAAATCTATAGAACTAGACTTTAACTTTTGTCCATGGTAGAATAAAAAGGACTGAATTTATCTTCCTACATTTAACAACAAAAAAACACAACTCAAATATACGAAATAATAGCATTTCCAGGCATGGAACAACAGACAATGCATTATTGTGATTCCCAAGAATAGGGAAATAAATGAGTCCTAGGGTTGCCTCAGGTTCCTAAGGGCACAGTTTCCAGGCACAGCCCAGGAATAGAGACACTAAACAAAGCTCATTGGCTTCTCCGAGTTGAGGAGAGATTGGGGAGACCAAGGTGGCCATAGTCTGTGGGAAGGCTATGGAAAGGAAAACATCTACACACAAAGTGCGCGCGCGCGCACGCGCACACACACACACACACACACACACACACACACACACACACACACACGAGAGAGATCTATTTTAAAAACTCTACCAATGCTTAGCTTAGCTTAATACCAATTAGCTCATGAGTATAAGAAAACCATCAGAAAGGTACAAGTGGAACAATCCCTGATGTTCATACAGGGCCAGGATAGTTATAAGTTTCCATGAGGCAGTAAGGATAGACCTCTTAACACATGCAGTAGAATCCTCAGAGTTTATAACTTTAGACTAAAGACTGTTCTGGATCCACTCAATAAAACTTAAAAATAAGTTTTAAGAAAATCAAACTATTTCCATTTGTATTCCAGAAAATAAGCCTCCAAATATTTATTTATTTACTTACTTATTTATTTATTTTTGAGTTGGAGTCTTACTCTGTCGCCCAGACTGGAGTGTCTCAACCTGCTGGGCTCTGGCGATCCTTCCACCTCAGCCTTCCAAGTAGCTGAAACTACAGGCGCGCGCTACCACGCCCGGCTAATTTTTTGATTTATTGTAGAGATGAGGTCTCGCCAAATTGCCCACGCGGGTCTCGAACCCCGGGCTCAGGCAATCTACTCACCTCAGCCTCCCAAAGGTGCGGGATTACAGGCTGAGCCACCAAGCCTGGCTGGCTCCAAACATTTAAAGGAATAATAATATTTTCAAAACACAGCATGCAATAACATAAAGTCCACTTTGTATGGCATTTAATAAAGATTAACTGGACAGGAAGAGAAGGAGAAAAAAGACCCATAGCAAAGAGAAAAAGCAATCAATCTAAAGAAACCCAGAAATAAAACTGACGATAGAATGAATAGACAAAGAGGATAAAACAATATCATCCATGTACTTTCTACTTTCAACAAGGTAGGAGAAATTATGAGCATGAGAAGGAGAAAAAGAAAAGCTATACAAAAAACTGAAATCAAAATTCTAAAAATAAAAAATATAATGTATAATATGAAAAATATATGTATTGAATTAACAGTAGATCAGACATTGCAGAAGAAAAAAATCAACTTGAACACATTGAAATAGAAACTATCTAAAAATGAAACACATAGAGAAAAGAAGCTTGAATGATAAATGAGCAGAGCATTCGTGAGCAGTAGGACAATGTCAAGTGGCCTAAAATATCTGTAACTGTCATCCAAAAAAGACAAAAAGTGGGCCGAAATAAAAAAATACATGAATAAATAACGGTTCAAACATTTTTCATCAAAATCCAAATTTGTTGAAAACTATAAACACACAGAATCAAGAAGCTCAACAAATTCTAAGCAGATGACTTCTTCATCAGACATTGATCATATACCCATTATGCTAATTAGCTGTGTTAAGACAGTCTCTAAGTTGGCCCACGTTGATCCCATCCTTCTTGTGTTCCTGCCCTAGTGCAATCCTCTGAAATCATTGATGTGTATCTAATGAATAGAAGATGGTAGAAGTGATGTGATTTCATTTCCAAGATTAGGTTATAAAATAATGGTGGTTTCCATTTTGGTTTCTCTCTCTCTCTCTCTCTCTCTCTCTCTCTCTCTCTCTCTCTCTCTCTCTCTCTCTCTTTCTCTGAATACTCATTGCATTGCCATAACATTAAGACATAACATGAGGTCATGCGTGTAGAGGCCCATGTGGTAAGAAACTGAGTCCTACCAACAACCATGTGAGTGAGTTCTGAAGCAGATATTCTGGCTCCAGTTGACCATTGAGATGACTGCAACTCTGGTGAACAAACTGACTGCAACCTTATGGGACATCCAGAGTTAGAAGCACCCACCTATGTCACATTAGGATTCCTGTTCCACATAAACTCTGAGTTAACAAATGATTGTTGCTTTAAAACGTTATGTTTTTAGATCATTTGTTATACAACAATAGATAACCAATACATTAATTATATGCATGACATCAATAAGCTTACATTCTATAGACTAATTCCAGTACTGAGTAGGTATTCTGGAAATATTTGCAGAGCAAATGAATGTGTGTGTGTGTGTGTGTGTGTGTGTGTGTGTGTGTGTGTGTGTGTGTTTTCTTTATAATTTTTTATTTAATTTTATTTTAAATTTTATTTTTTGTTTATTTTAAAGATGTGAAGTACAATTCAGGATTAGGTATACAGATGGTCATTGTACAAATAAATGTTTAAAAGACAGTTACTCAAAATAACTATGATACAATTGTTCTTGATTGAAGCATTTTAAGATTGGTAATATTGTTGTGGGGTTTTTTGAGAGACAGGGATAGCCTCTGGTTGAGGCATGAGGTAATTCTTTGAGGCAGTATTTTATGTAGGCTTTGGTAGCAAGAGAATCTAGATATGTTTTGCTGACAATGAGTCTTGATACTCAGGGAGTGAGAGAATGAGTAAGGTGATTGGAGAGGTGGAAATCAAGGGTGTGCATAGGAAGTCATGCACATTAGGCAGTATGAAAAAAGAACGGACACTGATGGAATAAAAGATACATTTTATACACAGAGATAATTGCAAATTTTATCTTGGGAGCTCATGCGTATTCAAACAAAATATTAATTCTTGCAAACAGTTCTTTTTAACATTATACTCTTCTTGGTAACAATAGGCATATGCAGCTACCTGAGTTGAATTTATAGGGACGAGCTAATGAGTTTTCATATTCTCAGAGAATAATATAGTCAGATAAGGTACAGTTGTAGGCTACTGATCCCTTTATTAAGCAGAGTATTGCTGTTTTTAAAAAAAGGAAAGCAGCAACAACTGCAGTGACAGCTACACCTTGACAGACGTGTGATTGCAAAAAAGAAAAATCAATTTTCTTGTCTGACTTACATTACAGCTACACATAGTATAGAATTTGATTATTTTGGGCTCATTATCATCATTACTGATGTAATCAGACCAATTCCCTTTGACTTGTTTGTCTATCTTATTTATCATCACACTTTCCAATTTTTTCGTCCTGATGGTCTATAGTAGTTTTTCCTTGCCAATTTAGAGTCTAGGCGGCTTCCCCCTACTGTTCATTGATTACTTGCTTTTTATTTTTAATTTCCGCCCTTTTGGCTTCCAGTCACACCTTTCATGGTGCTGCTAATTCTGCCTTTTATTCTCCTGCCACGTTTCATCATTAAGTGTCCATGGAAGTTACTAGCTTGCAGAAGATACAAGTCTTCTTGAGCACACCTCACTAAAATGTGTGCTCATGGGAGACCCACAGGACATTGACTCCTTAAGCATTTTAAATGTAGCCCTCTGAGCCTATTCCTTCTCACTCTACTTCCAGTTCTCAGATAAATATTCTTTAATAAAATTATTTAGTGATATACTAAAATACAAAAAGTATGTTCAGGAAAGTAACATGGTGTTGGGACTTGGTTGGTTATCAAGAGAAGTGATTAGCTTTCATTGTTGGAGAAGATAGTTTGTCAGAAATGAATAATTATACATATGAAACTTTGAACAAGGACCCAGAATGATTTAATCTCCTGTAGAATCATGTAGCTTGGATGTCTTTTTTAGTTTTGTGGATTTCTTGAGCATATTTTACTAATGAACATGTATGAAAGCAGTATACATAGTCTGAAATATAAGGCTGGGATTTTCAAATGAGAGGTATTGGAGGAAAACTACATTTTGAAAATTGATCAAGTAAAGTGTAGTTTCATCAAAAATCATCAGGGATAAGGAGAAATGTCACAACTCAGTGCAAAGGTCATTGTATAAAGTTCTAAATTACAACCAAAGATGTCTGACATTAATCAACTGAGACATTCCCTTTTCTTTAAATTATCTAAAATACATTTTGTGCTTGATTGGGTTTTCCTTACTTGTCTTCATTTTAAAATTAGCTGACTAGGAAGTTCAAACTATGCAAAATGTACTTTTTTAAAAGAAAAAGACTTTTTTGCAGAACATATAATTTCTTACTATAGCTAAGTGTTTTTCAATAAGAAAAAATTTTAGCACCCGGATACTGGAAGTTAAAAAATTCATTTAGATTTAAGGTCAAATTTCTTACTATTTTATTCTTTATTTTGGGCCCTCTTTTGCTCAAGAAATGGTCAAAATTACCACTACTATATAAAGATGTACCTCAAAATATCAGGGAAGCAGGTATACCAAGCTAGTTTAAAAGTATTATTATTAGGCACTTAATAAGGCCCCATCTATTTCCTGACTACTTTTCAATTCATTAATTAGATTCTGTACTTTCTTTGTAGGTCATCATTATAGCCAGTAATTGGAAGCTGGACAAATGAAAACTTATACAAATGATATGTCCCAACCAGTCACAAACGTAGACTGGAGACTTCAAGGCCAAACTTTGTTAGTATCCTCAGCCATAAGAGTAGTTGTTATTTCTTCATGTGTTGCTGGATTTTTATTTTCTGACGAATTGAGTCAAGGATTATGAAAATATTGCTTGATGGGTCTTGCTTCATTTCTCAAATTAATCTTTGCCTACTAGTTAAGTCTGTGTTGATCCCAATGGTGTGAACTAGGTTTCTGGGTTCATCCCAATGGCGTGAGCTAGGTTTCACCCACAAAGACTTCTTTTTCAGCACAAGGGACTCCCTGGAGTCACTGTGTCTGCTAATTCTCTGATTTATTTTCTGCCTGAATTCCTGTATCTTACTCTATACTATTACTTGCTGAGCTGCCATGAGAGCAGGTCTGCTAACAGATCATCTATCCTCTGACACACTATGTGTGTTTGTTTACACATCTTTCTCCAAAAATGTGAGCCCCGGGAAGGTAGAGCCTATCATATTTTATTTGTCATTTATCTATATTATCACAGAGCTTGATACATTAATCAGGGGACACAAACTGGTCACCAGGCTTCTGGCCACCTGTATTATTTGGCAAGCACAGAGTTAACAAGTAAACTTGGATGTCTCTAGGTGGGCTGACTCTCTGCAGTTTGTGACAGTCTCTATCTTTTCACATGTGTCCACAGTCAAGCATATATTTCACCAAGCTGGCCCTGGTAGTCACTCTAGTTTGTGGCCTTGATTGTAGCTGATAAGTATATGTTAGTTATATGAATGACTATGTCAATGAATGTACTTATTATGGCATGGATCATTCATTGTTATCTAAACATTCTGGTACCGAAAAATTCTTCTAGTTTAACTGCAGACTTAGGGAAATAAAGGTAGAAAAAGATAGCTTCAATGTACAACTTACACATAAGTAATTCTCAATAGTCATCATTCTGCACAATCTAGTAGTCCAACTGGAAAGGAAAACAAATTAGATTCTGTACTTTCTTTGTAGGTCATCATTATAGCCAGTTGTGTTATTTGTAGAACCCATAGGATGCAAACAAACCTGTGGGAGAACTTAAGATTTCTATTTCTGAGACGAGTGGTAACTTCTACTTTGGGTCATCTTAAAGTAGGCACCGCAATTTTAAGAACAATAATTCTGATCAACATTCCAAATGCAAATTCAGCAGCCCATTTCTGAAGGTTAATTCTCTTTTGTAAAAAAATTTTAATTTAGAATCAGGAGGTACAGGTCCATAATTGCTACAAAGAAGGTTGATTTTTTTTTTTTCTTTTTTTTTGAGTTGGAGTCTCTGTCGCCCAGACTGGAGTGCAGTGGCTGCTCCCGGCCACCGCAGCCTTGACCTGCTGGGCTCAGGTGATCCTTCCGCCTCAGCCTTCCAAGTAGCCGAACTACAGGCGTGCTACCATGCCCGGCTACTTTTCAGGCAATCCAGTCGCCTAGGCCTCCCGAAGTGCTGGGATTACAGGCTGAGCCACCGAGCCCGGCTAGAAGGTTGATTCTTAAGATGCCCCTCACTACGGCCAAAGGCAACACACACAGAAAAAGTGAATTGCGTCCACAGGAATTCTCCCCTCTGGAGGAAAGTTAAAGCTGTTAGCTTAGTGGATGAAATTCAGTTCATCAGACATAAAAATGTTGGTGCTGAGGAAGTAATGTTGGACAAAAATAACCTTTACCTATAAAGTAAATGTGGTTCTGCTTTATTCATCTGATAAATGGAGGACTAAGTCTCTTAAGATTTGACTCTATGCCTCTAATAATTTTAACTTTTTAAAAGAAACCAGTACCAGATTTTCATCTTGATCATAAAAATTCTCATCCAATAAAAGTATAATATCCATAAAAGTCTATCTTTGAGCAACTCTGAGCAACCTGTGAACATTTTCAGATAATCAGTTTGTGTCTAGGTATTTGAAATAGCTTGCTACATAGATTATCATTAAGACAATTAAATTGCTCGTTTTGGTTTCCAAAGGAAGACTTTGTAAGTTCTCTTTCTAAGTAATTAGAAAACAAGACCCGTTTTCTATTAGGGCCATTACTTTGTTCAAGACAGTGAAGCCTGGTCAGGCATGATGGTTCACACCTATAATCTCAGAATTTTGGGAGGCCAAGGAAGGAGGACTGCTTGAGGCCAGGAGTTTGAGACCAATTTGGATAACAAAGTGAAACCTTATCTCTACAAAAAAAAGAGAAAAATTAGCCAGATGTGGTGGCATATATCTGTGGTCCCAGCTACTCTGGAACTGAAACGGGAAGATCACTTGAGTCCAGGGCATCGAGGCTGTGGTGAGATGTGATCATGCCACTGCACTCTAGCCTGGGCAACAGAATGAGAGCCTGTCTCAAAAAACAAACCAAAAAAAGAAGAAGAAGAAGTGAAGCCTATTGGAAAAGCTAGTAAGTGACCGAGCTAGGTCTGCAATGAACCACTGAATTTGGTCTCTCCATACCTGCCACTATAAAAACAAAAAAGTGTAATATGACAATCATTGAAAAAACTTTGAGTAAATATAATAACAAAGACTGTTTGCACTAACAATAAAAGAAATGCCATTTCCCAGTGTCATGTAATACAGTACATATACTTCCTTATAACACACTAAACATTTGCCACTTGGACAATGGGCTAAATTTGACCTTAATCATTACATTAGTTTCATTGCTTGGTAGATATAGATCTACTTGCTTATGTCTCAGTTGTTTTTCTACTGCTATTATTGGCCCGAAATGACTCACCAATAATGGAAAGTGTGAGGGAAACTAGGTGCCAAATCCTTATGTCACTGCCAGCAGAAAGTTTTCTCTCGGACATACAAGGGACTTGTGTCAACAAGATTAGTCCTGAGACCTCCCACTGGAGCTGGACTGCTTTAACTGCATGGCCAGTTATGGCGGGCTGCCCCAAAGAGGCCTGTTGTGGTTTCCTCTGAGCAGAGAAGAATTGCAGCTTTAGATCCTATGCAGTTACAGACAGGTTCTTGTCTCTTTTAAAGAATGCTCTTCTAACCGCATAGCCAGCAATTCTGGGTGGCTAAACCAATTGTAACTTACCCATTTAAATTACTCTGGCTCATTCCAACAGGCACAGGGACATTGCTAAGGTAACTGCACTGTGATGCTTCTGAATACATAATAAGTAGTATAGTTGTGATAGCAATGGAGTATACTGAGCCTGCAGAAGACACATCTGCCATTTACAGTTTAAAAGAACAGATGCCATTGTTAGATTGCCATGCAACCAAGCATACATTGTCTAAATGTGAAAGCAGTTGTATCTGGAAGTGGGAGATCTCCACCTCAATTATCACATTGACAATAGGCCCATATCTTCAGAGTCCAAATACCCTGTTGCTCATGAGAATTATGAAGAGAGAAAGCTGCCTTCATAAATGCAGGAAAAAAGTAATACTTATGACTGACATCATTGACCAGGGCCCATAATGTAAAACCTAGTAATTAAGGAACGTAACATAACAAGAGGGTATTAAAATTTTATCAGTTACATGTATGAGTCCAGCTGTTGTTTTAAGTGTTGCTGTGGTTATGCAGCAAAGTTTAATTGGTATAAGCAATAATATTATTCCCTGGATGAAACATTTCCTGGGTAGAAAGTAGAAGGAGGCAGGTAACATGTTTGAACCATTAAAAACAAAAAACCCAGGAAGTTGGGCAGATGAGTGTATTGTGGTGAGAAGGGGGAGGTATGACCTTAGATTTCTGTATCTTCAGTTGTTTCACTTTCTATAGCATTTAATGATTGAAAAATGCGGTTGGGCTGCCGGAACTACAAACAGGAACTCCACTGGGGCAGGAGTTAGAGGCAAAAAGCTTTTTGTGTGGGTTCACTTACTATTTTAATTTATCTGTATTATTAGTCATCTTTAAAGGTATGATTACCTACCTGCTGCTCTTTCTCTTCTTCCTTTTATACTCTTTTCCACAATTACCTCTGCTCTCTGGTAGGGAGTGTAACCTTCAGCACAGTAGAAAAAAAGCTGATTTGCCATGGGCCCCAGCTTGCTCTGATTCTGCTAACTTGACTCATACCTTCAGGCTGGTTATTTCACAGTTCTGAGGCTTGGTCTCCTCATCTTCAACCATGGATATTATTAACCATCTCACAGGCTTATGAAAATTAAATACAATCACGTTTCATATGTCAATCACAGAAACTGGTGCAAAGTTGCATTTCTCTGTGGTAGCTATAATCATAAGCAAGTAGTCTTTCCATGATGATGGCAGCTCTGTTTTCTCTCATGTCCTCATACATGCTCATGTTTTCTAAATTGTATCTTCTCCTTTCCCATTTCCCACCTTAGTACTTTCATTAGTTAACTTTTATTAAGTTGTTACCGTCGTTCAGTACACTGTAGTAAGAACTTTGTGTAAATTATCCAACTTTTCAGAAAGTATGAGATAGCTATTATTTTAATCCAGTCTGTTACACGGAAAGTTGAAATTCAGAAAGGTTAAGTAAACTCACCTGTTTATACAATTAGTTGTCGAGCCAGGACTTGATTTGAGGTTTTTCTAACTCCTGGGCCTGAGATCCTAATAACCAATTATTCCAATTAAACTCTCCAGTTCACAGACCGCTCATTTCCAGAGCGACCGATAGAAACCTGGTTTGTCCCACACCCGATTTATATTTTTTTCTGTAACTCTCTTATATCTAACTTTAAACCTGCTTTTTCCTAGGACATGAGTCCCTGGCCTCCGTGAAGACAGGGATAATACGCTGCATGTCTCCTCCTAATCTACCCAGCGTGTTGCAGAGCGCAAAAATGGTGCTCAGTAGACGCGGGTTCACCAGTAGATGGAAGAGAAACTGACCAGGCAGTGAAACAGAGCAAAGAAAGTGCATACAACGACTAAAGCAGGGCAAGACAAGAGAGGAAAAGACTGCAAAGGAAGGGAACAAGCAAATGTTTGCTGAGCTCCTTAGTGCCAAGAAAGGGTCTTCAGGGGCCCCACTGAGTATTACTCAGGGCAACGCCTTGGGCATGCGCGCTAGCCCTATCTCCACAAATGAGGCACCAGGGATCAGAAAAAACAGAATTCTGTGAATCTGCGAGGCCGACTTCCACCCACAATCGCGCACACTTGGCCCAGGGTTGATAGACTGTCTGGCTCGGGTACTTTTTCCCGGGTCAGGGCCGTAAAAAGAGAGGCTGCTTTTTTCCCATTGATCCTTTAGGGCCCTACAGGAATAAAGTGAACTCCTCTGGGCATCAGTGAAGACGGGTTATTAAGAAATCACAAGTTTGGTAGTCACACTGGTCCTCTTTCTTTACCTGGGACTTTTTGGACACACCTTTCTCACTCTGGGAGCAACCCAGACTAGTGAATTAGGAGTAATCTCCCCTACGCCCAGCCGGAGCCCCGCGCCCGGCCGCGGCGCCTTCTTGCAACACCCGGTGGAGCCACAGCGGCAGCGCCCGCGCTCGGGTGGGAGGTGGCTCAGAGGTGACGTGCGGCCGCCTCCTCCCCTTGAAGGCGGGGCTCGCGGGGGGCGGGGGCGGGGGCGGGGGCGGGGTGGGGGGCGAGGAAGTCCGGCGGCCCTCGGTTGTGCCCCAGCTTCCACCGCGTCGGGCTGGCTCCCAGCGCTCGCCAGCCGTGAGGACTGCAGGGTCCGCGCAGGTGAGGGGCGTGCGCCGGACGCGCTTCACAGCCCCCAGGACGCGGCCTCGCACAGGTAAGGGCGGTGCCGGGTCACCTGGCGGCGCGCGTGGGCCAGGCAGCAGGGTCTCCTGGAGGTGGGCATCTGCTCTCAAGCAAAATGGGGAGTCGGGGACCTTGAGGATCCAGGATGGGAATTCAGTGAAGCGGCTACCCAGAGATCAGAAAGGTGTCCTGAGGACTGGAGACCGAAATCCCAGGCGTGGAGGGCTGGAAAGCGCATTAGGGGCGGGAAGCCCGCCCCAGGATTTCTTGCAGTGTAAAGGCCACGCGTTCAGTCCCCGGCGCTACGGGGTCAGTCTCCGCCACTTCCTGGACTCTTTCTGCAGAAGTCAGACTCTCACTTGGGTGGGCTTTGATGCGCTTCCTTCGTGGAGACCTGGAGATTCAACTCTAGTTCTCCGTGCTGACATTTGCTCAGCTACATGAGAGCAGTAAACCTTAGAGTAATTGTGTAGGTCAAAGAGTGTTTCAATCACATTTTTTTAAAAAAGTGATGATGGTGAACGTGAGAGGCGATCGTTTCCGCAATTAGTTCCACGGTGCACTGTCCATTTGTTAAGCAAATGGTATGTTGATTGGTTTCCATAAAATGGGTTTTCTCTGGTCTGATTCAACTTTTGTGTGGGGTCTGAGGGTGTCGGCCTCGTCTATAAGGTTGCACGAGCATGCTCCAGAAGGTTCATGGTTGTGGGCACTCAGGGGCCAAGCAGTTGTCAGTGAACCGTGGGACTTCAGTATATCTGACACACAAAATTCAAACTCCATTTATTGAGGGATTTCTGTGGATTCTGATTTCTATTAGTATTCATTTTTTACTTGAGTCAGCAGCATTTCAATTCAGCAAATATTTGTTGTAGCTTGTTTAGGGTGTACCTCTCTGAGACGCAGGCTATGTGCTGTTTGGTAGCACACGTGTTGATACAAAGGAGAGTTTTAGGGCACTTTTTCCTCACAGGGAATGTTTAGAAAGAGACCAAGGGCATATTGTGTATTGCCTCAACGGCACCGGCACCTGTTTGATCTCTGGTAATAACCATTTAAATACAGGGCAGATGTAAGTTTTTGAGGAGTATCTGTCACTGGCCTGATCAGTCTTCTAAAGTGATAAGAATTATCAAAATGATCCTGAAACTAAGAGTATTAAGAATCAACTGTATGCCAAGCACCATACTCTAGGCACTTTATCTTGTCTATAAAATATACAAAGTGGATATTACTCCTCTGTACAGATAAGAAACGGAGGCAAGGAGGAATCCAGTAATTTGTACAAGGTAAGTGGTGAACCTAGAAATTAAATGTGCATATTTCTGAGTGCAAAACTCATGCTTTTTTGCTATTGCACGCTGTCTTGAGGATAGCAAATGTAAATCTGGCAGATTTAATGGAAATAAGAATTCAAATTGATATTCATAGAATCCATCTCTTTGGGATTAAGGGAATTAAATTAGTCCTCAGGAATAAAACGAACACTGTTTTCATTGCACTTATGTGGTTAAACTATGGCCTACCTAGGACAAGTGGGTGAACAGCTATTTTTAAAATATAAAATTTATTATGTGTCTTTCTTAACATATTTTGAGAAGCCTGATACATTCAAGGGAGGGCAGTTAGTAAAACTGCATATGTATTCCCTGTGTTACACTTTGAAGGAACAGCTAATTTCATATCATTCACGTACTTTAACATATTTCAGCTTGACTTATTTCTGTAGCTGTAAGGTGAATAGAGGATTTCTGTCATCACCTAGAAAGGACTGTTTGTATAAAAATCTACACTCATACATGGATATAGCTAATACTTTTTTTTTTAAATCATTTTTCCTGAAACCTATTTCCAGAAGTGTAGGGTAGCGCAATGTGCACATTTGGCAAGGAATCCCAAACTTCCTAATTTGACTTCTGAGTAAATGATCCCTAACAACTCCACTGACAACTTCTTTAAGTGCATGTAAACTAGAAAAGTGATTTTCAAATTAAAATTGTTATGCTATATAGATTGAGATTGAAAATAGTATTTCGAATTTAAAATAATAGTTTCTGTCATGGAGAATGCTTGCTTTCTTAACATCTTTCTTATAACTGTTGGCAACTACACACAAATGGAAAATTCGTATCTCAATTATTTGGAGATGCTGCCAGTTATCTGTTGAGAAAAGGCTTTGCCTGTGTTGGGAGGATCAGGTAGAGTATTTTGCCTGCATCAATCTTGACACAGATTTTTTTTCTCTGCCGTCATTTGGCAGTGAAATCAACAAGACATCTTGAGCTCTTCTTTAGGAGCATTTAAATCCTCCCTAGCAGATGTTTATAGAAGTGTGCCTGAGTTGGTTAAGGTGTCCTCATGGAGACTTGGGTGGCTAATGGAGGAACAGAGTACATAGGGGACGTAAAGCAGGGATGAACCTGGACAATTTGGGGACCTTCTCTAAGAAATTAATACAAACTAAGTATGAAAGTGCATATTTATTTAAAATGAGAAAACGAGATAACAGTTTGCTGGAAATGTCTGCTTCTTTCTGCTGAGATCTTATTGAGCAATTACCAGAAATCTTACATAAGCATGCTTGCTGATTACAACCTGGCTTCCCCTCTCCCTGAGAAGACTGCATCTCCCCAGCAGCTTGTCACACACCCCTGGAGACCCCTGCTGGTGAGAAGTCTGAAACTGAAGCTCCATTTCCCTCAAAGAGGGACAGTTTAAGTTGTGGTTGGAGGCAAAGGACTCATGGTTCATTAAGCAGAAGCAGAGACTTCTGAGTGAGGTGGCAGAGACCCCAGGCTTATTAGGGATTCTGGGTGCTCATGCCTGGTGAGCAGTTCTGAGAGATGGTCTCAAAGACCCTCTAGGTCGGTGGTTTTCTCAAAGGTGCCTTTGACCCTTGACTCTCACGGCTTTCTTTTGAGAGTTTTTATTTATTGAGAGTTTTCTTTTTCTTTTTTTTTTTTTTTTGAGTTGGAGTCTCACTCTGTCACCCAGACCGCTCCCGGCCACCACAACCTCGACCTGCTGGGCTCCGGCGATCCTTCTGCCTCAGCCTTCCAAGTAGCTGGAACTACAGGCATGCGCTACCACGCCCAGCTAATTTTGATTTATTGTAGAGATGAGGTCTTGCCAAGTTGCCCAGTGTTCTAGGTTCTAAGTAAGGGGAGGTCCTGATTGTCAGGAACTCCTAGCTTCATGGAGCTGATTTCATTGATCACAGTGCATTGTTGTAAGTGCCCACAAAGAGGTGCAGTGGGAACCCCCGGGGGTTCCTGATGCCTGAGCTGAGTTTAGAGTTGTTGGAGTTATTAAGATGGAGGAATCTAAGAAGTGTATGCTAAGTGGGCTGAGAAAGCCCTGGAGACAGTCTCCTCCATCAATGCGGTAATGCTGTTTAGCCAGTGTTTCTCAACATGTCCTAGTCAACCAGCAGCACCTATGCACCTGAGATTAACTTGCTGGAAAGCATGTCTCAACCCCTGCATCAGAAGCTCTGCATCTGGAACACAGTGATCTGTTGTGTTTTTTTTGAGTCGGAGTCTCACTCTGTCGCCCAGACTGGAGTGCAGTGGCCGCTCCCGGCCACCGCAGCCTCGACCCGCTGGGCTCCAACGATCCTTCCGCCTCAGCCTTCCGAGTAGCCGGAATTACAGGCATGCGCTACCATGCCTGGCTGATTTTTTGATTTATTGGAGAGATGAGGTCTCGCTGCCCAGGCGGGTCTGGAGCCCGCGGGCTCAGGCAATCCACTCACCTCAGCCTCCCAAAGACACGGGAGGGATTACAGGCTGAGCCATCGTAAGAAGCCCTCTAGGCCGGGTTTGGTGGCTTAGCCTGTAATCCTAGCACTTTGGGAGGCCGAGGTGAGTGGATTGCCTGAGCCCGTGGGTTCAAGACCCGTCTAGGCAACTTGGCGAGACCTATCTCTACAATAAATCAAAAGTTAGCCAGTTGTGGTAGCGCAAGTCTGTAGTTCCGGCTACTTGAAAGGCTGAGGCAGAAGGATCACTGGAGCCCAGCAGGGCAAGGCTGCGGTGGCCAGGAGCGTGCCATTGCACTCCAGTCTGGGCGACGACAGAGGGAGACCCCAACTCAAAAAAAAAAGAAGCCCTCTAGATGATTCTAGTGAACGCTAAAGTTTGAGAACCACTGCTCTTAGTATTTAAGAGAACTGGTAGGGCATGAATTCCCTTATGGAGATGGTGGGAAAAGAGATGAAATTAACACTAATGCTTGTATGTCATTATTGTAATGTAACAATAATTACTATTACCACCACTAACACTTATTGAGCACTCAGGTAGCGCCAGGCATTGTGCTAAGAAATCAACTCTTTTAATCATCCGTTTAACCCCTAGATGAGACAGGGCTATTATTACCGGATTTAAATGTGAGAAATCTGAAGCTGAGAGAGACAAAGGGAATCATCTATGGTCACACAGCTAGAAGCTGCTTCAGCCAGGATTCAAGCACAGGCAATCTAGTTCCAGAACCTTCCCTGTTATCCTGCATGGGAGCATTTTCATTGATGCCACTGTTGTGTGTTGGCTTTGGCTGAGAGGTCTTGAAGGCAGGCCTGAGATTGCTGGGAATGCACCTATTTAACAATCACAGTCATTTGTTGACCACTTGGGATTAAGAAGTTTGTTTTATTAGGGATGGATTTCCAGAGTAGAAAGGAAGAATGTTACTGTCATTCACTCCTAACGCAAACTTTAAAAAATTTCACCTTCAAATGGACATTATTGCATATAAATAATTGTATAACATGGGAGTGTCTCTGCCTTTGGCATTATCATGGGCCCGTGTGGACATCCCCAGTGGGGAGCATTATGGGTGATTGTGGAAGTGGCCTTTTTAGGAATGGTGGGATTTGAGCTGAATATTAGCACAGGGCCCTCTGTCCTAAAAGCCATAGGGAATTGAAGGTGATATTGTGCTTGTTTATTATGTCTTGGGAGATATCTGGAAGAGCTATAACTTACACTTTCACAAGTTTTGTTTCCTGAAAATAAATGTCCACGATCTTACACATTTTTTCAAGAAACAGCCACATCATGTCAGGCAAAATGAGTAAGAATATATAGATACAGATGTGAGTATATGTGTGAGTGTGTAGAATGATGGTTTGCCCTTGGGTGTGAACCCCAGGTTACTGTGTATTTATTTCTCCTTCAGAGACAAATGCTTAGACAAACATTCATTTAAGTTTATGGTAGGCAATAGAATCTAATTCTGAGAGTGCCAGCTGTCTCATCCATGCATTCATTCATGTGGTCACTGATTGCCTGCTTAGTTGTGCTAAGGGTTATGGTAGACACCAGAGGAGGTATGGTGATGACCAAAGTAGACATCCCCACTGACTGGTAGAGAAGTCCATGCTGTGTACAGGAGCACAGAGTAGATGCCCTCATTCTGGCAGTGAACTAGCAGGAAAGAAGTTGAGAAGTTGTTGTAGTTCAGGAGTGAGGTTATTGGGCTTGTCTTAAAGCAGTAGGGATGTGGAGGTGAAGAAGGATTCGAGAAATAACTAAGAGATAACGAAGGTGACTAGGTAGATGTGGGTGATAAATGAGGGAGGCGCTGGACCTGAGGATCAGGTTTGCCTTGGGTGCCTGGGCTGGTGCCAATTACATAAGTCAGTATTGAAGGAGAAGTCTGTGTTCAGAGTATGATGACTTTCATGGACATTGTGAGTTTGAAATGTCTAGATGACCCCAAGGTAGGGATTTTGGGTGGACCATTGGATAGGATACAATCCGCAGCTTGGGAAAGAGGTTGGATGTATAGAGAAGTAAAAGAACTGGTCTTTGGTTGGTAGTTGAATAACTGACTAATCATCAACTGATGGAATAGGGTAGTTGATATGACAAATGAATAATTCGACTGATTGAACCCCTTCTTTAGTGGGTGGAGATGAATGCTCCACTCCCTTTGGCCTTAGACATGTCGGAGAGCCTGAGATCTGGCTGGTAGGAGGAGGTCCTCAATGTGGACAAGCAAACAAGAGCTGACCATAGCGGTAGCATCAACAAGGTGGTTTTTGAAAGTTGGTATTCAGAATTTGATCCTATGTAATTTTCACAAGGTAAAATGTTTACCATATATTCTCTTAATTTATTTTGTTGTGTTATGAAAAACACTCATTTTTCATTTATGTATCATAAATTAATCATTTCATTTTGTATAGCATACAGATTCGCCATTACTATTTTTTTTTCTTTTTTTTTTTTTTTTTGTGGCTGGATTCCACTCTGTTGCCCAGGCTGAAGGCAGTGGCTCACCACAGCCTCTACCTCCTGGACTCAGGTCATCCTTCTGCCTCAGCCTCCTGAGTAGCTAGGACTACAGGTGCATGCCACTATGCCCAGTTAATGGTTTTTTTGTTTGTTTGTTTTTGTTTTTTTGTTTTGTAGAGACGAAGTCTTGCTGTATTGCCTAAGCTGGTTTCAAACTACTGGGTTCAAACGATTCTTCTGCCTATGGCCTGAATATGTAGGGGGTTTTTTTGTTTGTTTTGTGCTCCAAGTTAAGTAGAAGACTGTTTAAAATGTGCTAAAAAGTAGCTGAGATAAACAAATATTTATTATTCAAAAACTATTCCATTGAACTTGGACTCTACATGCTCAGTGCTGAAGTTTTAGATGTGAAGAAAAAAATAGGTTCCTGTACACCCAGAGCTTACAGCTTAGAGGGGAAGTCAATTTCACAAGTGATTACAATAATGTGCTGTTTGTTAATAGGGAACAGGTGCTATGGAATTAAGTGGTTAGTGCTGCCTAAGTGTGACAAGAAGGTGGTGGGGGGGATGGAGAGCCCTCTGGGCAGGGGTATCCTTGTAGAGGGTTTGTAAAGTACAGAGAATTTGTTTTGAGAAATCAATGGGTGGATGCTTTTGAGAAACTGAAAGTTTAGGTTAGACTTTTTAAACTTTGTTAATGAAAAATCAGCTATTGAAGGGAAATATTTATGAGAGACCTGCAAACTGATTGGGAACACTAGAAAGAATATATTAAACCTATCTGTGGGACTATGCCCATGTTCTGAGAAGTGTGAAGAATCTCTTTACATCCAAGATCCAATAGCAGTGACAGTGCAAAAAATGAAAAAGTAAAATAAAAAGCAAACCCCAAACACCCAAACCCCAAACAAAAATGATTGTGTAACACTTCTTGTTTGCAGGGGGCGGTAGTTGGGGAACTGTTTTTAGCATCATGGAACATGTTGGGATTTAGCCTGAGAACTTAGGAAGTACATGAGAAGAGAACATTATATTTCTTGAACCACAATAACCCACATTATTGCTATAATAGTCTTGTTTAATGTAGAAGATTATATATATATATAAAATGAGCTTCTTAGATTTATAGTCTGGAAGTGACCTTTTGTGTCAGCTGTTCTACCTGTCCTGAGTAACCAGGGGCTCAGGGATACTTATTACCCTCACAGGGTCAGTTGGTGACAACAACTGTCGGGTAGATTGTGTCTGAAGCTTTTTATCCTACAGTGTCATGCTTCACTTGAATGCTTCTTGTCTGTTGCTGGAACATGCCCTGTAACTATCTCCATCTCTTTTAAGTCTTCCATAAGTACCCTTCCCTCTCTTCCTTACCTCTTCTTTGGTACGTCTGTCATCTACTTTCTTCCGACATAGTGTCAGGTTTTGAAATGTGTAGGAGTCCTCAGCAAAAAAGTTGCCTTCAGCAACTTTTAGGCCTGTCTGAACAGGTAGTAGTTCTCTAACATTTCTTTCATGCCCTTGAGTCTCATGTGATCTGGCACAGAGGCATGTAGCTTTGGCAAGAAATGAGAAAGAAGGTTCTCAGCAAGTTTTCTTTGTTAATATTTGAACCAAAAGACATGACAGGGCTGTGAAAGTACGTAATGAATTGTCTTTAAACATCATGAACTGTTTATGTACCCCCCAAATAAAAAAAAATGTTTGAGCAGGTAGGTGTGACCCTGGCATTAATAACAGATTGGTATTTGGTCTTGTTATTAATTATTTCCTCTCCAACTTCCAGTTTTTTATCAATATCTGGCTTTATCACTATGACTTTATCACTATAAGCCCAAGATCCTAAATGGCTCCTTTATTGCCTGTTTTTCGTGTTTAGTTATCAGGGTGTGCTTTTTCAGTGATAGGTTTTTTTTCCCATTTATTGGAAGAAGTTTTTTACTTCTCCTAGTTTGCAATGTAAAATTAATAATATATAAAATATTTAGTATGTAAATCTGTTTAGAATATGCAGATTTAGCTATTACATATTTCATTACCTGACATTGCTGAGCTTCTACTAGTTGATAACATTATCTTAATCCCTCTAATCCTTTTAAGTCATCCCCATTTTCTTGATAGAAACACTGAGACTCAAAGGAGCCAATAACTTGCACAAAGTCTCCTAATTTGTTGGAAATCAAGCCTATGTCTTTTTTACTTTTCTCTCTAATTATTCCACTTCAAACCAGTGCTATTTCAAGCATACTACTCTGTTTTATATCTCAGTGAAAACGTTTAACCAGAATTGAGGGTCTCCAACTAAGATTCCAGAAATTATTCTGCCTCATGGGTTGGAAGTGGCTGTTCTGGATATTTCCAGACTCAATGCAGAAGGGAGACCCTTCATCACAGAGAATACTTTAAGCCACATCAATAAGCTTTGGAATCCCGCAACACCCTGTTGTGTAGATAAACTTTGCATGGTCTTGATAAATGTATCACTGTTAGAGTAACTTCCTGCCAGATGATTGTGAATACATGAAGCTGCATGCTCTGGGATGGTCTTTCTCCTTCATCTGACTCAAGTGATGCTGTGAACACTTGATTGTTGTAATAAACTTGTAGAACAAAGCAAGCAGTAGCATCTTAATACCTCACTTAATTCCTGAATATTCATGTGAGAACAATCTCATTGTGTTTTTATGTTTTTAAATGATGTAAGCTTTTAAATATATGCAGATGCTGACATTTCAAAACACAGATAAAATTCCTGTGGTGCCATTGATGAGATCTAGGTGCTTTTTTGGGGTATTTATTTATTAGCATTAGAGCACATGTATCAAATGAGATCTTTTCATCAACATGGTTGATGTTTTGGTGATCATGATCTTTAGGAAGCTGGAGTTCATTCGCTGGACATTCCACTTATCTCAGGAGAGTTTTTGAGACACCTCCTATGAACCCTCCTTTAGTCTGACATAGAATTTGTGGTCTTTTGGGATATGATAGCAGATGCCAAAGCTAACGTAGGTGGCAGTGGGAAGTGGGAAAATGTAACTAAAATTCCTTTCAATCTGATATCCCATGCACATGTGTGCTTTTGAGAAAAACACTTATCAGTGCTGTTTATATTCATTTCAATTAGAAGTCAATCATTCCACCATGTGTTATAAATGATAATTTGGTATTTTTGTTTTAACTGCTTTCTAATGTAAATTTTGCTGACCAATTCTGGAAGTCTTATTTGTGTGATTTTTGTATTTTTTATGGTTTGTAGTAACATTCTTAATTGACTGGTCAGAAAACCAGCTCCTGCCTGTCAAATGTGTTTGGCTAGTGGCTGTGGGTCAGAACTGACTGACTTACTTGGAGCTTCAAAGCTTTGGTATTATTATTGCTTTTAAATTATGTGAAAAAAATGTGGTATAAAATAGCATAAAGCAAAATGTTTTTTATATTCATAGATATATTTGTACTGTATACAAGTATGTGACTATATATTTTTTCTTCTGGAAATGAGCACTGGAAACTTTATGGCGATAGTCTAGTCTGGGCTAAGTCACTTTTGGTCACATTCCTCTGTGCACAATTAGTTTCCTAAGGCATATCTTTTAAAAAGTGTTAACAGGTTTAATTAGATGGTGAGATAATAGGGTCTTTTTGTTGTCTTTAAAATGTCGTTGTAAAAAAGTTATTCTTGGATAGATTTTGAATTTGTTTAACATTTTAAAGTTTAAAAAAGTCTTTGGCATTTATCATTAGATTGTTAGCCATATAGTTTCTTTGAGATCAGGAGAACTTGCACTACTCTGTGTGGTAGTTGAAGTGGTTAAGGAGAAAAAAGTTTCCAAGTTATCGTCTCTGTTCAACAAGTCTTCTGGAGGCTACCATGTGGTAGGACCCTTAAGAAACTTCCACCCCCGTAAGGCAGTCATAGAGGCCCACGTCATGGCTCCCTTAACACACCACCACCCTGTTACTGATAAGTGTCTGGGTTTTGGATTCAAACAAATCCCACATCAAATATCAGCTCTGCCATATGTCAGCTATAGGATTCTAACACCTCTAAAACTTAATTTTCTCATTTGTAAGTTGGAGATGAAAATACTTAGGATGCTATGAATATTAGTAATAATATATGCAGAACACCTTGCTTATAATGGGCATTTCAGAAATTTCTATTATTTAAGGAAAACGAGGAGTTTGGCTCCTTATACTAAATAAACCTACAGAGGTTTGGGTAAGTGCCCACAATGTTATGACACCTTTTCCCAGAAATCAGACACCTCTACACTGTTGAGGTTTTGCTCTACGTTGCCTTCTATGCAGGGTAAGTAGGAAAGCTTGGGTAGGACCTGGTCCTAAACTATAGTATTAATAGGGGGAAAAAAACCCAACAAAAAACTATAGGCATGCTTTAGGGGCAATAAACATTTTAAAATTCAGTCCATTTACCCGACTTGAAGCTGCTGTTTTTAGAGATGAGACACTAGACACTGCTCTTCAAAAGACAAAGCAACAACAAACCACCCCCAAAACAAACACACACACACTTTAGATTCTTGCTTTCATTTTTAAGATGTTTTTCCTTTTTGCATTTGTAACTAAGTCTTGAGATTGGAAAGCCAATATTCGGCAGGCATGCATGATATGATATGTATTATATGTACATAAAATACATTGGCAGTGCTGGACTTAGTGGTGCCTTGGTGATTAAAATAGAATTTGATGGGAGCCTGGCCACTCCTGGGTGAAAGCTGACAATGTTTCCTGAATATATATTGACAAAAGAGAACCTTTAAAGTCTGGTTTTAGAAAGTGAAACCTAATCAATGACTTCATTGGACCACATATCTGCATTTCTGATTGCCAGAAAATAAAAATAAAAAAATAAAAAATAAAAAATAAAATAAAATAAAATATCGATTAGCAATGATTTCGTGTTTAAATGGGGCCATAGAGAAAATAATTCCTAGTTTTAAAAAATTGTCTCCTTGGAGAGTCAAGATTTATCTTTATGAAACGATGATTCGTAGTAGCCTCTTGGGAGCAGAGAGGATTTTAAAGGTGAGTGAGGTCTGTTAGGTTGAGAGTGGAGGGCGACAATGTGACTGAAGAATGGGGAGTATTGGCTGTCGAAGGCTTGGATAAGTCACTGGGGAAAGCTCTTCACTGTTCATCTCTGTTCCTCGCACATTCCTGGGACTTTGCTGCAAGACCCTGTGCAATATTATATATATTAGGAATGGACACTGAAACAGTCACCTAACAGGAAATAAGGTGGCAAGAGACTGACTGAGGGGCAAGCAGCAAAAAGGTTAAGAGCGCAGATGTGGGCTGCTGGGTCTGACACTTGACTTCATTATGTGTTAGTTGTGTGATACTGGGCAAGTTACTTATGCTTTCTGTGCCTCAGTTTATTCATCAGTGAAATTAGGCTTCTAATACTACCTTCCTTGTAGGGTTATGAGGATTATAGGACAACATCCCTAAAGCGCTTTAGTACCTGATATCTGAGGCATCATATGCCTCTGGAAGGGTAGCTGCAGTTGCTGCGGCTCTGTTGTTTTGTAATATTGATGGTGAAAAGACTCATTCCAACTTTAAAATGAACCATAATGTGTCATATTTGCCTACCTCAACAGAACCTAATAATCGCTTCATATTTAAAAACTCATTTGCAGTATTTTTGCTTAGAGGGAAGATTATTCTTGTATGTTTCTAATCATTCCTAACCTTTTTCTAGCTTATGCTCTATGAGGTAGATTGCAAAATGTACAGAATGAGAGATGGTGAACATTGAAAAAGCTCATTTGGGAATTATCAATTTAAGATGTTGCATGATAGTGTCCACTGGCATTGATGGAATCACAGTAGTGGGAGAAAAATCGATGTAACCTAAAAGATAGATGGTTTTAATATTGATAATGGTGTTCTTTACCTTTTCATTTGAGACATGCTACTATAATGGAATGCCTTATAAATACTAACGTGTGCTGACTGCAGTCTTTTATAGTGAGTAACCCCTTTGCGTATTTTGAGACAAAAAGTTCCATGATCTGGAGAAATGTCATCACTGACAGGTTTAGAAATATATTTATTAAATGAACTATGCTTCACATGAGTGTTAATTCGTATTTTAAATATCTTTATTGGCTCACAGGCAAGAAAGGGACTGGGCTGTGTGTATGTTCGTGTGTATGTATATGAGTGCTCGTGATTCATTTTTATTCATTTGTAGCAATGTTTTCTCATTTGTTTCAGGCATTTGGATCAGTTCAGGGAAACTGCACACACATCAATCAGTTTCTCATAAATACTTCTTAGATATTTCACCTGCTGCCTTTTGTTGGTCCTCACATGATGGGGCATACCAGTTGTCTCCAAGATCTTCAGGATTGAAAAGTATCTCTGCTTATTGAAACCCAAATGTTCATGCAAGAGGGGAAAGAAAGCTAGGCTTGTAGACTTTTGCCCTCATGCCCAGTTTTAGGCTCTTAAGTTCTTGGTTGATGGTTTCTGAGACCAGTTATGTGGACTTCTCTCTGTGGAGTCCTAGGGCTTCATTGTCTACCTGTTGACTGTGATTTTGTAAAGGTGTTAAGAGGAGTGGTTTTCCACTGTGAAACAACTGGGGGAAAACAGATGGATGTACAGACAAACAAAATGTGCTCAGTCTTTAACGTGGTTACTCCTTACCATGGTTATTCCTGGGTCTCTAATAAGGCTGTTCCAGGACTGATGATCATTACTAATTTGATATTCTGAAGCCTGTGCAAGAAACTACCCACATACCTTATCCTAGAGCAATAAATTATATTACAAAACATGTATTTTTAAAGGCCTAATTGTTATGCACCTCTTAGGTTAATGGAATATATCGGTATTTAGGCAGGCTTGGATATCTGGTAAATATTCAGTTATGATAGTAGTAGAAGGAATTGCCTTCTGAATCTATTCATTCATTTTTTTCATTCCATCAAAACTTAACTGCTATGTGCCAAGTATTGATGTGAGTGAGGCAAATCCAGTCCCTTCCCTTCAGGGAGGGAACTTACATTATTGGAGAGTGAGGGTAGGGGGCATATTGGGAGAATAAATACATAAACAAATAAGATAATTTTAGATCCTCGGGGCCATGATGAATGTTAGGTGATGAGATTATGATGTGGAGGTGTTGCTTCATATTAGTGGTCAGGATTAGAGTTAGCACTGGGGTAGATCTCACTAAGATGGTGATACTTGATTGGGACCTGAAAGAGCCAGGTGTTTTGATCTGTGGAAAGAACATATTATATAACTAATAGCTCTGAATTAAGAAAACAAAATTCATAGACCTTCTCTCCAGATGTTTGATGCACCCATTTTCTTCTGGGTTTACAGCATTCTGCTTCATGTAGGTATTACCCTTAGACCAGGTAGGACTGAATGATCTAAAAATGATGGGCATCTCCCAGGCAAGGTTTTTACAATGGATCTGTAGAATCTTTCTGTCTGTGCACAGACCCAGCTGGATGAACTTTGCACCTAATGTGAGCTCCTTCTATGTTTACTTTTCAATTAGATTGGCCTATTAGGTAAACCTAGAGCTGTGGCTGGACTTGCATTAACTTTCTTTTTGTGCCTAAAACAAGTTATCTTACTTGGTGCTTTAGCTCTCTGTAAATGCCACACTGTCCTGTCAGTCTCAGGTTGTCAGGATCCTGCCCACTTGTGTCAAGACACTGACCAGAAATTAGAACTTCCTCTCCTTTAAGCCTAAACTTTTTCAGCTATGGAGTTTTTAAAAAGCCTTTTTCTATTATTTATGAAATTTGATTTGTTTTGTGTATTTATGGAAAATGAATCAAGGCAGATGGTGTGGTTTCAGGAAGGTGCAAGTGTCTGAATCAAGAACCTTCATGCTCTGTCCATGGAAGCTTACCCAGTGGTATAAACCTGCCACAGTGACTTGAGTAGGTTCTCTGTTTTTCTTGTTGATTAACTTTGAGTACAGAACAGTATACTTTGGCACCTTAAGAATAGAAAGAGATGGTAATACAGAATTATAGCTTTATAGAAAGGCAGTCATTTATTAAATTAAATATTACTCTCAACTTAGATGCTATTCAAGCATGTTGTGCAGATAGATACCTATACTGACTGTTCTCTCTCTGGAAGCTTCTGTTATGTTCAGGAACAATAAACATGATAATATTTTATTGCAACTAAGTAAAAATTATAGCAACCTAGTCATAAAACAATAAATAGTCATAATAGTACATGCCTGTACTATGTGAAGTGGTCACATTCATTTTTTAGAATATTGTGTTCTTTAGAATATTAAATTCTAAAACTCTATGGATGGACTTTTCCACATTGGCTGTTGGACAGCAACTAATTAGCAATGTCTTGTTTTCACTTACCAAGGTTTCTTGAATGAATTGTCTTAAGGAAAGCTGTAGGATATTTCTGGTCCTTCCACAGGATCTGTGTTTCTGATCTTCATGCTTAGAGGTGACAGGTAACTGGCCTAGAGCCACTACTCGCCTTTCCAAAGCCAGGGCAGATGTTCAAGTTGATGACATCACATTTTCCACGGAGTCTCAGAATCTTTTGTAATAATAGCTCTTGAGGAAGCTGTCATGATTTGATAGGGGCTGGCCATCAGAAATCTAGTAGTCATTAAAGATTGTTTTGACTACACTTTTCATTTCCTTGAGCGAAAAGCACATACACAACACATACACAAGATATTACTGCAAACGTCACTTTTATTATTTATTTCTTTAGAACAACAATCAAAAATTTATCATTAAGATTAATGTAAATATATTTGGGGATACAAGTGCAGATTTCTGATATGCGTATATTTTGTAGTAATGTAGTCTGGGATTTTAGTGTACTCATCATCCAAATAGTGAACATTGTACCCGATAGATAGTGTTTCAACCCTCACCTTCCTCCCCCCAAACCTTTTGTAGTCACCAGTGTCTGTTAGTCCACTCTTTACATGCACTTTTTACACAAGCAACATTATGTCAATAGTAAAAGGAATAAAAAGTAAAAAGAGAAACTATTTCTCTGCCTTAAAAATTACCAGGTGTTAACAATTTTCCTCGTTTCTTTCTAGGTTATTTCATACTTATACATCATTTCACAGGACTGTAAACATAGTCTAGGTGTAATTTTGTAGCTTATGTGTTTTTCACCTAAAATGTATCATAAATCATTTTTTAGGCAGCTATATAGCATAAGAGAATTAATTTTTAATGGCTGCATTGATGAAGATTAGTGTCATATATCTGTTCATGATGTGTGTGTATAAAATATGCCACTCAATATACATTACATGCTAAATTCCTTTACTTGTAGCACATCTATAGTTTATTTTAACTCAGGTAATGTAAACCGTGCAAACTACAAGATGTTCTATTCTTCACCTGTGCTCATGGAGTAATTTACAATTTCATGTGGTGAGCATGTACTGGGAATTAGTATAGAAGCTTATGAACCATGTATTTTGGTATGGATTTTCTCTAGTATACTCTAAATCTTAAAACACATTAAGGCAACGCACCTGGTTCCTCAAAGAACAAACACTACAGAATTACTTAGAGAACAGAATTTAGTTAAGTGGATTTACACCTTACTATGGGGACTGTGAGTTGTTTCTTTTTCCTTTTATTAGCTCATCCAGGGTCTTTATCTCTGTTATATGAAATGACAGGAGCTCTGTAAGGTGAAATCCCTCAGAGGACAATTGTAACATTAAGAGAAATGTGGCCTGAAATAGTACATTTTGATTTTTATGCTTTTTTATAGAGTTCAGTATGATAGAACCAATAAAATTGACAGCAGAGCCCAACAATTTTAGCACAAAAAATTATCCACTCTGGGGAAAAAACTGTCTCCACTGTGTTATGATGTGTGAATTGGTATTGAATATTGTGGTTGAGTATTTATAGAGTGAAAGGCAGCAGAAAATGCCCTCGTAGTCAAGTTTAAGCAAATTTTTGTTTTGTTTTGTTTTTTAATGCAGGATTTGGGCTGAATTTGGTGGCTCAGCCTGTAATCCCAGCACTTTGGGAGGTCGAGGCAAGTGAATTGCCTGCGTCCGCGGGTTTGAGACCCACCCAGGCAACTTGGCAAGACCTCGTCTCTACAATAAATAAATAAAAAAATTAGCCGGGCGTTGTAGCACGCTCCTGTAGTTCCGGTTACTTGGAAGGCTGAGTCAGAACGATCGCTGGAGCCCAGCAGGTCGAGGCTGCAGTGGCCAGGAGTGTGCCACTGCACTCCAGTCTGGGTGACAGAGTGAGACTCCAACTCAAAAAAAAAAAAAAGAAAGAAAGAAAGAAAGCAGGATTTGTTGAGAGGACTGAACAGCTCCCAGTGGGAAGGGAACCCGATGGGATTACGGGATTGCCCTTAAGCAAATATCTTACCCAAATGAGAAGCAATATATAGATATTAACAAACATAACTATGGAAGATGATTAGATAGTAGTGGCCCTTGTATTATTATCATATTTTTGGTTGACAGTATATAAAATGTAGTGATTTCATGTAAACATTTGTGCTGAGAGCATCTCCTGAAAAGTCAGAGTTTGGTAAATTTAGGCCACATTCCTGCAGGGCAGCCCTTAGCCACGGTGGAGATAGCATAAAATAATAAGACATATGTTTCTTGACCCTACTATATATAGAAACAGATGTCTTATTATTTTACCAAATTCATTTTCTTAAAAGGTATTACTTTTATAGATCTATACCCTAATTCCAACTTGGCTTAACAATCAAATTTATAATTTTTAAATTATTGTGAAATACACATGACAGCAATTTATTATTTTAAGTGTTCATTTCAGCGGCATTAAGTTACATCTATATTATTGAGCAACTATTACCACCCTACCTTTGGAGAGCTCTTCATCTTGTAAAACTGAAACTCTGTATCCATTAAACACTAACTCCTCATTGTCTCCTTTCACTAACCAGGCAACCATCATTCTACATTCTGTCTCTATAAATTTGACTACTGAAGGCACCTCCTATAAGTGGAATCCTACAATATTTGTTCATTTGTGACTGACTTATTTTACTTAGCATAATGTGCTCAGGGTTCATCCATGTTGTAGCAGTTGTCAGAATTTCCTTTCTTTAAGGTTGAATAATATTATGTTGTATATGTGTATCACATCTTGTTTATAAATTTGTGGACACTTAGGTTGCTTCTACTTTTTGCCTATTGTAAATAATATTGCTATGAACATGGGTGTACAAATATTTCTTTTGGGTATATACCCAGAAGTAGAATTGCTGGATCATATGATAATTCTGTTTTATTTGTTGAGGAACTATGCTGGTTTTGCAGAGCAGTCGCACTATTTTAAATTCTGCCAAGAGTGCATAAGGGTTCTAATTTCTCTAGAATCTTGTCAACAGTTGTCATTTTGTTTTTAATTTTTGATAGTTGCCATCCTAATGGGTTTGAAGTGGTGTCTCATGGTTTTGATTTGCATTTCCTAATGGTTAATGATTTGAGTATGACTTATTTTTCAAAAATTGACTACAGATGCAAGATGTGACCTTTTGAATTGTCATGGAAAGAAAATTACCTAGAGAGTCAAAAAATCCGAATTCTAGTCATGTCTCCATCTCTAATTAGCCATTTGACCTTCAGTTCTGTTTAACAAACGTTAATTAGGCGTCTGCCAAGTGCTGATAACTGCACCAGGTAACACAGAGGGGAGAAAAATAAGCCACAAATTTTTCATGCCTCTGATTTACAGACTTCTTGTCTCTGAAAATCAAAAAACAAAAAACAACAAAACTTCACTAGTTTAAATCTTTTCTAATTTTAAAGTTTTTTACCTGTCTCCTAAAGGGTAACCCAGTGTCTCTTCAGACCTAGGTAGGGTTCCCTGCCATTAAAATAAGACATGAAAACTATAATAAAGAAGGAAACAGGTAATTGTGAGATTTTTTGGGGAGAGGCGGGGTAGGGGAATCTGCAATTGAAATCTGAATCTTAGAAATTTACAACTCCCACTCAGTTTTATTTTCTGTGTCCTTATTTATAAGCTTGAGTAAAATTATAACCCATCTCAATCAAAATGATATCATTTATTGTATTTTCACTGGCACAAGATTACCAAATATTGCTCTGTTCTTCTTGCAAACCTTCTTGAGAGGGTGTCTCTTATCATATCTTGCTGTCCTGCCTTCCCAGTTGACTGCATTGGCTTCTGTGTCCCCAAGGTCTCTGCTGCCCTCCCAATAGCACCTCGACCTCCCTCCGCTGACTTTTTTGCAGCATTTTGCAACCATTTGCAATGGCTACTCACTCCTTGAAATTTCATCTCTTGCCTTTCTTGATCCTGTTCTCTTTTCTTATCTGGCTCTCCTATGCCTCCTTGGCCAGTCTTCCCAATTTCTATTATAAGTTCTCTTTACTCCATGCTACCACTAAAAGTTAGTGTTTCCTGTGACTCACTCCTTAAACTTGTTTTCTTTTTACTTTATAGACTTTGTTGAGAAGGGGAGACAGTTTCTCTTTTTCACATTTCTATATCAGATCTTGTTCCTAGTCTCCAACCCTGAATGTCCAATTGGACTGTATCTGTCTCATCTTTAGTAACTTATCGGTCCTTTAAGTTGAATACAATCAACAAGAAATTCACCTTCATTGTGTAAATGGCTCTTGCCCTCCTATCCATGTATTCATTGGTGGTTCCACTGTATTCCTTGCCTTCTGTTGCCTCACCCCTAGCTCTCCAATACATAATCAACAAATTGCATAATTTAGCTTCTCAATCAGTCCTGTCACTGTCATTCTGATCACAGTTTCTGTGGTCTAGGTCCTTATCAGATTGGATTGATGCATCTCCTTTGTACTGCACTAGCATCTCATTCTTAACACCTCTTAGATCACACCACACTAAAGAGATTGCTTTGATATGTCTCTCTTACTAGGCTCCGAGTGCCTTGAAGAATAAATGGGGTGTATATTTTATTCCTTGAGCTAATGCCTGGGGAATTTTTTTTTTTTAACTCAGAAAATATAAGTTCCTCATCTTTGTGTGTCACAGACCTAATTCTATTGCAGTTTTCATACAAGAGCAAGCACTAAATTCTAAAGGCTAAAATATAAAATGTTCCTACAAACTTAAAAAAAAAATCTGGGTGTTATTGTAGCTCACTGGTGGGTTAAAACTAACATCTGCTTCTCACGTGGCCCTTTATGCTCCATAGCACACTGTTTACTTTCACCTTCAATAACTCCAGTTTCAAACTGTATAAATCAAGATCGCACATGCGTGTAGAATGAGGATGGGACAGTGGTGGATGACATGTTAGAAAGCTCTTAATACTTCAATGATATCCGACTGGTGACAGCAAATGTGTTTTTCACAGCATTTGGATGTTCCTGCAGTTATTTTTTAATTGCTTCTGTTTATTATTGCTACTTATTTCATAGAGTATTTAAACCCCATCATTTTAATCAGCCTTTGCATTCTTCTGTACCATTTCCCACTGTGATGCACCAGTAATTATAATGCCAACCACAATGTCCCTTCAGGTTTTTTAATTTTCATTTTAGAATCATGACTGATTTGCCCAGAAGAGAGATTTGGTGATCCCAGTTAGGTAAGGATGGCAGTGTATATTTCTACTATATGCATCTAAGACATATGCACAGATATTGTTGCTAGAGGGAACCTGGTTTATATCCTAGTACTGCCATTCACTGCCCGACAGACTGTTTTATATTTTTAATCTTTTATTTCTTCTCATATATAATCAGAATATTTTTCTTCAGTGCTGTTACATTTGTGAGGTTTTAGAAAGCTCATAGACAATATATTAAGTACAGTACTTGCCTATAGTCACCAACAATAAAAGGTCACTATCATCCCTAAATTATCCATTTTATTTGGAAATTTCACGAATGTGGACAATTTTTTTAGCAGTTATTTCATATGTAGATACAATTGAGATCAATACAACTTAGCTATACAATGGTTAAGAAAACAGATTTTATATTTGATAGTTCCTGAGTTATTGACATACTTGCTGACTAAATGAATGAATTTAACTTGTATGCTCATCCTTATGAGAGTAAGCATTACTTTGTCATTGACTGCATCTTTAAATGATTGACAATTCTCTATTTAGAAACTAATGACTTTACAAAAGAAAAAACTGTCATTTGGTTCATAATTTCAACAGTTACTACATTATTTCTCTAAATCTTGAAGTTTTCAAGTGTGTTTCATTTGACATTTTTATAAAGAATGTGTTATGCTTGGAAAAGGTCAATGAATGTGACAAAGGGTTTGTCAGAGCCAGGATTTATGGAGACACAAATTTTTGGAAGTCCCTTATTGGAAAAGCAGAACTGTTTTTTCTCCTTTTTAAAAGACAAAATTCAGTAGATGATTCAATTAATAATTTTAAGAAATTGTCTTTGACATTTTGATCTTATAACTACACATTAATTTTCCTTGTGTGATAATCAGTCTAACAAAAAAGGAATAATTTAAAATATATCTTTAGGGAAGACTGCTAAGTTTTAGACTTGGCCAGCTGGGTGCTGACTAGGAATTCAATATAGATTGAATGTAGAAAGGATATAATATATATTGGAAGATCTCTTTAGATTTGATATTGTTTCTAGTGTCAAATCTAAAAGTTTTCTTCTGCACAACTAGATCTTTGGTATTGGCAACCATATGGATATAGATGACTAGATAGTTAATTTTCTTAACTGTTTTATTTTTGTCATGGCACTTGTTACTATCTGATATAAGTATTTTAATAATACATTTTATTTGTATCTGTCTTTTCTAAGTATTGGTAAATCTCATTTAGATAAAGACCTCCAGGACAATGCTTCTAGTCCAAGGAAGGGAGGTTGTACCCCATGAAGAATTCTGGGGTGTTTGGTAATAATGTTGCCAGGTGGAGTGTGGCACAAAACTTATGGGTCCTTTCACACACTACTGAAAGGAATTGCAGAGTGGCCTCTGTTTTAAAACAGAGCTTATTTGCTAGAGAAAGAGAGGGAAAGAGAGAGATTTATGCCAGAGAGTGCTGGCATAGGCAGGTCTCTTGAAAGAAGAACTGGACTTTTGCTCTTGACTAAAAACTTGACATATTTTCACAATAATTGATATGCTAAAGAGAATTGAGTACAGGTGCTCACTTCGGAAAGATTATCATCTCTCCACTCTAATAAGTGGGTAGTGGGGGGCGGCAGGGGGTGCTTTTCCCAGAACATGCATTTTGCCTTTGACAGGAGTCTTACTAGACTTGTGAAGACACAAGTTTATGAGCTAAAGGGTGGCCTAGTTAACATTTCTACTCCCTTGATAAGGTAAAGGGTGGAGTTGAGCCTTTTATTTTCTATAGGGAAGTTGAAGGATTCCTAGTGATTATGTGGCAGAGAGGGGCTAAAAACAGTTAAAATGATTCCCTTTTATAAATCAACCTGCAACCTCCAAACCTGCTAGACATGGGACGTGAGAAAACTAAATAGCTACAGGCCACCTTCCTGGAAATGCAAGATAGTAATCAATTCACAACCTTACCCCCACATCCTCTCTTTGTGAAGTTATCAATTTACAACCCCTGCTTGTCGTGTATACCCTGGAGACAATTTGTTCTTTGAAAATCTGGTTTTGCTAGATACCACCTTGCAAGTTCCAAAGAAAAATGTATAGCCAAACAACCAGACCCCTCTCCCTCACCTAAACTAAGAGGTAAAACCCCTCTCCTCTTTCTCCAGGTTGCTCAACCTTGGAGCATTAGCCCACTGAGTGGAGCATCGTGTTAAAAGACTGCTTCCTAAGATAGCCTCAGTGTCACCATCTCTCTGTTTTCCCGCAACAATTACTATGCTAAACCATGAGCTGAAAGGTTGGGCTATATTATTCTTAGATTGTGATGAGGTTTTCTTTTGATGAGCTGTGGGGTAGGGTGGACTGGAAGTTCACCCTTAATCTACATTCACAGGACAGTTTGACCAGTGACTGCGAGATGTCTGGATATTTCTTTATTGAAGGGACATACGATGGACTTAAGATAGCCAAAGAGAAACCATTTTCTCTGCCTAGATCTGTCATGTTTCTCTAGCAGTTCACTTTAATTTACCCTCTAATCACAAGCCAAGGGCACAACCAACTGGTTTCTCCAAGGTAGCTATTGATAATTGTTTTGCAACCCCTACCCAGCTTGTTTTGTAGTAGTTAGCTTTTCTATTGCAAGTATTTGCCTCCATTCGTAAGACCCAAGTTAACCTAGTCAGCCCTTCCTGATCTTCATGACACAGACCCCATCACCATGGCAGCAATCCTAGCCCACACTTCTGCCTGCTGTCTGTCACCTGTTGTCGGTATCTGCCCTTGCCTGTTCCTTCGTGGTGATGTGAAGCAGACCACCAACCAACCAACTTCATGATCTACCCCCATCAAAGGCGAACGTTTAAAAGCATTTGACCTCAAGTAACCATTCACCATTGCTTTACTAAACTGGTGTGGCCATGTGCTCTTTGAGCTATGGTTCCCACCATGTTTCTTAAGCTTTGACCCCTTCTCCTACCTTGGAGAGGTGATTCTCTTCTCTCTTTCTCAAATTTACTTTCTACATAAACTGTATTTTTGAATCCAACTGCTGTGGAATTCTTTACATCTTTCACGAGGCACCAGATCACGCAACTCCTCTTTGGCGGGTCTGATCTAGCACTTATTTTAAACTAAAAACTGCCTATAAGAAATTTATCTTTGTCTAACCTATGCTAACTACCCTGGCCTCAGTAAGTGGGAGTAGAGGAGGGCTTTGGACTTAAGCTAGGTGGTTTGAGGATGGACCAAGGGAAGCCAGAATCAGCTGTCTACTGTTTGCTAACCTGAAGCCTGGGCTGTTTTAATAATTGGGTATCCCAGGGATCTCTGTTCAGGAATGAAGTAGAGCTAGGGAAGCTGATACAAATGAAATGAAATAATCACTCAAAAGTAGAGGGTTGACCTTGCAGTTGTACTGAACTTCTTTCTGTTACTACAACACAGTCTGATTTTTAGCAGAGATGACTTTTATTTTCTCATGTGTCCCATGAAGATGATTATATTTTTCTTACAACCATATTCTAGTGTCCAGAACAGTTCTCTTGGTGTATGTATATTGAGCATCCCTAATCTGAAAATCCAAAATGTAAAAGCTTTTGAGCACACCTGTCCTCGTGTGACATTGCCATCAAAATGCAGTGGAAACTTTGTTTCATGTGCAGAGTTATCATAGAACTACCTTCAGGCCATGTGTATAAGGTATACATATATAAAACAAATGAATTTTCTATTTAGATTTAGGTTCCATCCTCAAGATATCGCATTATGTATATGCAAAAATTCCAAAATTTAAAAACAAAAATTTAAATCCAAAATACTCTGGTCCCAAGCATTTCAGATAAGGGATATTCAGCTAGTCATAGGAATAAAATAGATTTCACATACCTCCAACACACATCTGTTGTTTGAATGAATAACAATTTTTATTGATAATAACTTTAACTTTGTCATTAGCTGTCCTCTACAAAATATGGGACTTCTTTCAGCAGAAATAAAAGCCTCAGTAAATACTAGAAAAATTTGCATTACGTTGTTTAGATTGAGAGTCTATTCTAATGTTACTAGTGAACATAAGTACGGCAACCCGTCTTAAGGATTGGTGTCTTTTTTGTGAGTAGGAGTCTCAGAGTAGTAAAGGACCTTTTTGAAAGAGAGCCTCACTTTCCCATGTTCTTATTTATTCCTGAGTGAACCCAATAGGCAGTGGATAATGTGAGTGTATGGCTTGTATTTCCAGCAGCACTGAAATATAAAATAACCAGAAGGCTAAAAATAAAGAAATAAATTACAAATCAAAGAACCTTTGATATTTTCCTTTTAGCTGGGCTCCCTTCTCTGATTCTTGCCATGAAACATGTAGTCACAGTAGCCACTGTGATCTTTTAAAAATACATGACAAGTCAGCTCAATCCTCTGACCAACCCTCCTCTCCTCTCCCCTGCTATGACTTCCCAGGTTGCTTAAAATAAAATCTCAAGTTTTTGTTGGCCCTCATTCCTTCTCTGATGTTGTCTTGTCCTACCAACAGCTAGATCAGGCAGGTCTGGCCATAATGGTCTCTTTGTTATTAGAAGCAGAGAATGCGCTCTGGTCTTGAGTCTGCATAGATTTGTCCCTCATTCTGGAATCCTCTTCCTGAAATAGCCAGTGTTTCTCCTTCTTGTCACTTAGGTCTCTGCTCACTTGCTTCCTCCTTCTGTGTGGAATCACTTTGTCTCCACCTGCAAACTTTTATATCCTTGCAGGAACAAAAGTTTCCCAGGGCAGGGCCCCATTCTGGGTTGATCTGAGTTGGTGAATGTGTAAGTCTGATCAGGCTTGGAAAGTTGATCCTAGTTGTCTATTCAAAGGATGAACTTTCAGAGCAGATACTGTATCAGACAAAATACAATTTTTTCTCCTAAATATTTTGTGTCTAGTAACAGTGGTGATGTTACTGAAGGGGTGCAGGAAAATTTACTGCAAAATATGGCTTTTTGCCACAAGGACACTCTGGCCTTCCTGCCTCCACTCAGTTGCGGAAAAGCTACTATCCCCTCCCTGTTATTCATTATTATAGAAAAGAAGAGTAAATTAAGACCACACCTGAACAAACTTTCTAACCAATATAATGCCTGTCTCTCAGGTTTATTCAACTTCCGAAGGTAACTATTTGCAAGTCATTCTGTTTCCCTCAGCCATTCATTCTTGCAACCACTGTTGCCCCTTGATAGAATTCCTCTTCTTCCCTCTCCCATAACCTGTTTTACCAGAATGCAAGCCACTACTCTTCCTGTAACCTTGAGATAGTGTTTAAGTTTCTGTAATTCATTGGAAAGTTGGGTTTTTATCCTGAAGGCTCCTGTGTATACATTTTAGATAAAATTTTAATGCCCTTTCTCCTATTAATCAATCTTGCCTCATGCCAGTGATTTTTTCAGCAAACCTTTAGGGGGCCAGCAGCCATGGCCCCCACACTATAATGACCTGATGGTATTACAAAGAAAAGTTGTTTTGTGTTTTGGGGCGCACCAAAGTTTAAAAAACATTTAATGTCATAGCCACATATTACACTCTCATGTGCTCCAATCTCACAAGGTTTCCTATCCCTGTGTGTTATTCCTGATATCCTAGCTAAAGAAAGACTTCAGTTAACCACATTTCTCTAGCCTCACATTATGGTAAATAGTTTATTTTAATGTTGTGAGTTTAAATTTGTGCTCTAATTGTGAGTGACTCCTCTCTCAAAGGAGATGCAAATCTTTTCTTCCTACCTCTGCCTCATCTCCTGGGGGTCCACAAAAAGGCACCTGTGTCTACTTTTAAATATGCAAATTGTATGATTGGACCAAAGGAAGCAAAAAGAAGCAGTGCACAAGGGAGTTCATAAATGTTAGAGTGAACTTGAAACAAGTGAGATCATTTGTTGAAATTAATATTTAATGAATTTTCCTAAAAGAAACACCATTGAGTAGAGGTGACAGCAGTATTTATAGAAAATCTTGTTTAAATCGTGTTTGCAATTTTTCTTTAAAAAAAAAAAATCTTGCCTATTTAAGCTTATTTGGTTTGCATTATGTTCGTTACCTGATCCTTCTTTCTGAAAGAATAGACACAGTTCTGAAAATAGCCATTGCCTAAAGGGGCAAAACAAATTCTTTCCTGGTATTGCAGTTGATTTTTTTTTGCTTTCTGGTTTTTGTTTGCCAGCAGATTAAAGGATTTAATTATTCAAGTGCTCTAGAAATGTTCTCTGTGTATTCTTTTGATCATGCACCCCATCATCCGATACTTTTTGAGAAGACACACCCAATGTAAGTTTACATATTTACTTGTAAATTATGTACATGTACTGTGGTAATGATAATACATACATTATTAAACATACACAAAAATAGAAATTAAAAGGATACAAATCAGTCTGACTGGAAGTTCCAATATTTTCTTTCCATATCCCGTGGCTATCCCGGGCCCTTCCTGGACATGCACAGTCCACTCTGGGGACCTTCCTCAGCCCACCCAACCTTGTGCAGGTCATGCCTTTGTAGAATGCTTTGTTAAACAGTGCCCGAACTCTGCACAGGGGAACTGGGAGGAGATAAGTTTGCTTAAGTTCCTGCATGAAGCTCATTGAACTCTAAATTCTCATATTTGGAGAGAACAGTTTAAAGTGTACACTGTGGTGCCTGGGGCAGGGTGTTGGTCAGGAAGAGAAAGTTGATAGTCTGTATCTGTTTCTGCTGTTCTAATACTACAGCTGTTACTGCTGGTTCATGATTCTTTTATTCAAAAATTCAAAATAAAACATTCTTCAAAATGGAAAGGCTTTATTTAAACTGATTTGGTAGCAAACTCTGACCTGAACTCTTCTATAACTATTTATGGTCTATGTAGTATTTAAATATTCCATTTAGTTTGAATCTTGATATGTTTGATTATTGGAAACTGCCCCTAAACATTTAGGGTATTGTGTGATATATATCTCTCTTTCTAAATTCTTAAGTTTTGAATTCTAAAAACAAAACTGTTCTAAGATTTTTATAAGGAAGGCTGACCTATGTGCTAATTACTTCTACTTTGAAGTCTGGTGTCCTGTTGTTCAGGATTTACTGTAAGACCATTTTATGAAGGAGTCTACTTTTTGAGAGACATGATTACTTTTAAAGGCTTACTCAGGTCTCTACTGTAGAAAGGAGTGTGCCTGTCCTGATTTGATCACTTGTGTCAATATTGCCACTGAGGTATTGACTATGGTTGGACGGGAATAGTAGATGGCTCTGCTCTAACCCTCATATACCACAGTGCCCTCCATGTTGCCATGTAGTTGCCCTTTCCAGAGCCCATACATTGGGTGAGTAGCCTTCTGACTTCCTACTATCCTGTTCTTAACTTCCTTTCTTCCTCTTTGGCTGTTCACCAGTGGGGTCATTTGGCTTATCTCAGGAATATATGAAAATAATATACCTCTACCTGTAATACTGTGTTTTCTTTCTGTGAGTCCAGCTTCTCCCTCCTTGTCTCTGTTTTCTCCACCCTTAGATCCTTGACTTGCCCTTCCTGGGGATTCTGGTCACTGAAACATCTCCTGCTCTTTAGAGATAATAAGTGCAAAAGTTCCTCCCTAACTCAGGATCCAGTGGAGTTCCTTGTAGTGTATTCTGCTCCAGAAGTCTCCACCATTTCTTTGTCCCTCTTTCCTAGGCTGCCGTCTACCCCCAAGTCCTGGCCCACTCAGCATTCCTGCTGTTCAGCACTTGGAATCATCTCTTGATCAGAGGAGACATCCCTCATTGATAGTCTGACACGCATTCCAGAGTGACAGTTCCAACCCTTCTTTTCCTTCTGTCCTCTTGTCTTCTCATCTCTAGATACAGACAGAATGGCTGGGAATACCAGTTGTAGCCAGATGATTGGGGCTTCAAATGCCATATTAAGTCCTTTGCACTTTTGCAGAGTTCACTGCCTGTAGGAGTCCTTACAGGAGATTCCATTTCTACTTTGGAAAGATCCATTGCTCTGGCAGAGCAATAATCAAAGAGAGATTGCAGAGGATAAAGGTTAGAGAGGGAGAGTCAGAGGCTCTGAGTAAGTTCTGAGATAGATACCCTTAATACCTCTTTGCTTCATTTCAATTTCAAAATGTTAACTTAACTGACTACTTTACCACTCAATTGGCAAGCCAGCATGCTAGAATGGAAAGTATGGGGATCCTGTGTTAGGCAGCTGTGGGTCTTAATGACAACTTTGCAGCAAGAAAGTACCTGGTGGCCAGGACAAGTTACTTAATGTTTTAGTTCTTTAACCTGTAAAGTAGGAGCTTTTTATGCTTATTCATAGTTTCTGCAGGATGTTTATGAGTATGAGTATTATGTATGTTAAGTGTGTTACCTGTACCTGCATACCAGGAACATAGTACATGCTCAGTAAGTATTGCTCCTTATTTTCCTCTCAGCATGAGAGATTTGCATGGAGATCTGAACTTTGAACTCCAGGCCTATGCAGTTGATTCTTTTATAGTCCAAGTAGTGTCTGTATTAATGGTCACAGACCATATTGGTAAATCATATTAATGAAAACAATAGCTTTTCTAACCATGTCTTAGGCTATGAAATACTCACAAAATCTCTGCTTGGTTGGTATATATGTCTTTTTTGGAATGAATGTATGTCATAGTTTAAAATTAGTGATGAAATTAAATGTTTTTCATAATACAAAACTTTGGAAAATCTCACTTAAACTTTTGTGGTCTGTGTGAGGTTGCATTACTTTGTTGATTAACACACTGTATTTCAAAACTTTTGAGAAACAATTTATTGTATATATCAATTAATCTCATCAGACAAATATTTAAGTACTTTTGGAAAACTAGCAAGTCAATGTTTTGTTTTCTTCCTCTGTAATTATTGTCTTTACACATTTTATCCCCACAATATAATTTACTATATTCTTTTATTCAGGGTAATTTAACTTATTTTGAAGGATTAAAGTAAATTATACTTAAAGGGCTTTTAGCTGTAGTCACATAAAATATTTAAGTTTATTAAGTACCAGTAAGTGAAACTTTACTGTAGTCTTATTGTACAATTATCATTAAATATTATAGTTAATGATGCCCTTTAATATGTATAATGTTTGCTAACTGTCTTCATTTGGAAAGAATTGTTTGAAGATTGCAGTTCTAATTTCTGTGTGGGTGTGGGTGTATGTGTGCACGTGTGCTTGCATGCTTCCTGATCTGTCTTTTGGCAATTTATGGTATGAACTGTTCCTTCAGGAGATGACTAAGACATTGCTAAAACCATATGACCTAGGTTCATTTATCAAAATCATGTAAACTCATTCTTGATATTGACTTTAATTGTGAAAGCAAATCCAACAGTGACTGTAAGTTTATGAAAGTCATAGCTGAAAGGTTTGTATCTTCAATTTGCTTCACAAAGCATATTTTATTTTTCTATTTTTTAAGTGTTCATGGCAGATTTATTCATAATACCCCCTAACTAGAAACAGCTTCCATGTCCACCAATAGAAGAATAGTAAAAAAAACTGGTATATTCATAAATGGACTATTACTCAGCAATAAAAAGGAATTTACTGATACAGGATACAACATTGTCTATGATTCCATTTACAAGGTATTCTAGAATAGCAGAGACTAATCTACAGTGGAAAACAAATAGAACATTAGTTTCCTCTGGGGTAGAGCTGGAGGCTGAGATTGTCTGGGAAGGATATAAGGGAACTTTTTGGAGTGGCAGTAATCTATTCTTGATAAGGGTTAGAATTACACATTTACCAAAACTCAGAATCAAAGCATATCTTAAAAGGTATGTGTTTTATTATCTTAGTTGTAAAATGAACATATAAGGAGTTGGTTATATAACTATCAGTGGAAAAAATTAGTTTTTTAAATTTCTTTATAGTAAAAAAAAAAAGATTCATGACTTTGTGTCTGCAACCTGTTTATTAAGCAGAGAAGAATACATGGTGCATTTGGTTTTTTGACTGAATAAGGACTGGGCATCATGTCTACCAAAAGAGACATATAGTTGAGTCTCATTATTTACGGTACTTATGTTCTATAAAGTGAGCAGAAGCACTGAATTAGTGAACACTGAACCATTGCTCCTAGGGGAAATGTACGGTTATGTTTCTGTGAGCCTCTGGTCACAGTATTTTTGTCAACCTATTAATACATAACCTTATTTTATATGTGTTTCTGTTTAAGGACACCTCATTTAATATATGTTGTTGGTTCATTAACTTTGAGCTCACAGCCAACAGCACTTTAACTCATGCTTGAATGGAGAAACATGCATTTTCTCCGTAAGGCACATCACAGCCTTCTGTGCTAAGGAGCACCAGACAGCACTGCACACTGTGCTTGGGGACCATTTTAAACAGTGAAATCAACAAAAAGCAAAGTGACATGAAAAGTATAGCACTAAATAGACCACAGAAAGAACAATGTTTACAGTTTAAGAGCTGAAACAACAAGGCAGGGTATTGCCTTGTTCAGCCCCATCTGGGAATATGCATGTAGAGTGGATTTTTTGTATTTATGAATGACTGCAAATATGCTTCTGGGTTAAACATAAATTTTAGTGAGTAGATCAATTCACAAGTAGGGAATTCATGAATAACGAGGATCAGCTGAAGTTAGACTAAAGTACTTCTGAGACTTTCAAATGCCTTGAATTGTCAGGTGAACTGTTCAACTATTTCTTCCCAATAGCTTAATCTGGTAGACAAAGGTAGATTTAAGCACTCCTACCTGGAAGGCCTGGCTTTTCTCCCTGGCACTTCTTACTCAGGGCTGATGTGAGACCTCAGATATGTTCACTCTGGTTCATAGTCCCTACTTCCACTTGTACCATTGAATTGGCTTTTTCTCCTCCCTGTGATCCTATAGTTAACTTACTCATCCTGTTGTGTGCCCTGAGTTGGGAAACTAACACCAAGAAAATGGGCTGCAGCTTCAGATGATCTGGGTTCGAATCCTGGCTCCACCATCTGCTGCCTTTGTGCCTTTGGGCAGGCTACTCAAGTTCTTTGTGCATTGCTTTCCTATCTGTAAAACGAGGATAATAACACTGTCTACCTATAAGGTTAGCGATTGATGAAGTAATATGTACTTATGGTTTGGCACATAACAAGCCCTCAAATGTAAGCTAGTAACACGCTTAGTTATTCATGTGCAACTTCTCTTGTTTATTTTTCTTAAGGGTTTTATTATGTTCCACCAACAGAAACAAATCCACCAAAAAATTAAGGGAAGAAATTAGGGTGAAAGATAACTGAGTATGAACAGATAAATGTGATAGTAAACTGAGGTTAGAATGACTAAAATTCTGAGTTTTATCCTGAATTCCAAGCAGTCCCAGTGAGAAAGGCCTGATTCTCACTATCTTTAAATAAGTAAATCAATTGTTTAGGAAACACATAGCTATTTCTGGAACTGAATCATTAGTTCTTGGTTTTCTGTAGGACACTTTTATGTGCAGCTGCCCATTATGCTGATTTGTTGAGTAATTGTGTTTCTCTCATTAAACTAAGTATCTTGGAGGTTGGGTGATATCTCACTTAACTTCTGATCTCCAGGCCTAGCTGTAAAGACACTAACTCTGCCAAGTACTCCTGCTTCTGAGGATGAGATTGCCAAAACACTTGGCTCTACAAGGCTATTTGCCCTTTCACTGATTTTTATCATGGATCATTTATGCGTAACTCTTAAGTGCAGAAAAACACATTGAGTATTACACATAGATAGTGCAGGCAGGCAGAGGCAGATGGAGGGACCGAGTCTAGTGTGCTCTGTCCAAGGAGCCACATGGACTTGGACCTTGTGACTGGGGCCTTAAAGCCAAGGTCTCCATGCTTTTGGCTCATGTCACTCTATTATTAAATATTTTGAAACACATACTCCATGTATATAGGCTGATCTATAGATTACATATACACAGTTCAGAATTTGTATAAGATATACACTGTCATTTGCACTAAAAGGGAATGATGGCTGTTCTAAAAGTAGATCATGGTGATAGTTGCTTGACTTGGTAAATTTACTAAATATTATTCAATTGTACACTTAAAATGGGTAAATTGGTACATAAAGTATGCCTTAATAAAGAAGTTTTATAAAGGAAGAATGAGATGAAAGTGAAATTGCAGTATATGAACATTTTTAAACTTATTATCAAGAATAAGAAACCTCTTGCTCTCACTCAATGTATTAATAATTAAATACTCATTTTTTAGCAAAAGCAATATAATTGAGCATGTCATCACCAATGTTTTTAATCACTTAATTTAAAAAAGCTCACACTAGGATTGTTATTGCCACTCTTTTAATGTTCTTTGCTTCACTGTAGTATTATCTTCAGTCCATAGTTGTTTTGCAATAATCTATTTCAGTAAAACTAGATCACCTCTTTAAATCTCTGTAAATATGCAATGTGTGAGCGTGCGCGCACACGTGCGTGCACACACACACACAAACACACACACAAAGAATATTGTCCCAGTCTCTCATTGCACAGCACAGTGGATGATCCTCAGAGTGTGTGTCTACTGCTCCGTACCGTGAACATTCCATTCCTGCATCAGAGCAGCTCAAAATGGCTGTGACTGACAGTGACATATATACAGATTGGGTGAGGGGACCATGACTTCTGTCCTGGCTTTGTCTTCTCTGTCCTGGCTTTGTATTTTTTCATTAGCATCTTTCACTATGTGAATGGCAAGCAAGTATGTTTTGGTTTGTTTGTATTTTTATTATTATAATTTCCTGTCTGTCTCTTCCTCCAAGGTGTACGCTTTTAGAGTTCAGGGACTAAGTCTGCACTGTTACATTGTCGGCAGCTTTGGCGAGTTTTTGGCACAAATTCTTGGCTCAATAGTATTGCCAAATAAGTGAACAAATTTGTGTATTACATTTTAGCAAAAACAAATTTTCCTCAATTTAAAAATAAATATAAATATACTTTGAAGTGCTGATTTTTTTGGCCCACCCACACTGAGGTAGCCTACAAAGACTACACTCAACTTTAGAGATCTTTGCCTGTGGATGGGCAGGGCATGATAGCAGAGAAGGATATGAAAGATATCAAAGGTAAAAAGCAAAGGCCAGCCGAGAATGTGTCTTATTCAGAGGCCAGGCTCACTCTTTGGCATTTGACATTTGGGTCAGACCTGCCTTACCTGTATTGCCTTATAAAGGGAAAGGGATGAAAAAAATTTAATCAGAAAACAAAGTAGATACTTTATTCAGAACAATGTAAAACATGCTTGAGATATTGTGCAAAGGAGGCTGGGGGTGATGTTTGAGGGACTTGATGTTTAGAAGCATCTACGGGTGGCGCGGTGACATGTGACTTGTCTGCGCTGGTAGGACTGGCAAAGACAGGAAGTAATCATTACATCATTTCAATTTGTTTTGAAGAACTGCTTTGTAACTTGATTGATATCCAGTTGGTTCAGTTATTTTGTTTGTTTGTTTTTTAAAGGACAGGTCTATTGTATAATTTACATGGAGTAAAATTTGCCCTTTTCAGTATGTAGTTGCCTGAGTTTGAGAGAAATACATAGTTGTGTCACCACCACCACAATCTAATATAGATGATGTTTATCACTATCTCCCAAAAGTTTCCTTGCCCCCTTTTGTAGTCAATTCACTCTCCCTACTCTTAGCAACTGTTAGTTTTATTTCTGTCGTATAGTTTTCTCTTTTCCAGAGTGTCATAAAAATGATATCACATAGTATGTTGACCTTTTGTGTATAACTTCTTTTTCTTAACATAGTGCTTATAAATTCATCTATTTTTCATGTATTTCAAGTGTATTTCCTTTTAATGCTGAGTATTTCATTGTATGGGTGTACTATATTTAAAAAAAAATTCACTCACTAGTTAATGGGGAGGTAAATTGTTTTAAGTTTTTGACAGTTCTGAATAGTTTCTGTAAATATTCATTTACAAGTTTTTCTATGGACATCTTTTTAAATTTCTCTTGAATATATACCTGCAAGTGAGATTTATGGGTCATGTGATATAGGAAACTATCAAACTTTAATTATAAAAGAAACTGTCAAGCTATTTTCCAGAGTGTCTGTAGAGTGTAGTGGTGTGATCACAACTCACTACAGCTTGAACTTCCAGGGCTCAGGCAATCCTTCTGCCTCAGCCTCTCAGCTACCTGGGACTACAGGACTACACCATCATGCCTGGCCAATTTTTAAATCTTTTTGTAAAGTTGAGGACTCAGTATGTTGCCTAACGTAGATTGGTCTCAAATTCCTGGACTCAAGCAATCCTCCCACCTTGACCTCCCAAAGTGCTGGGATTACAGACATGAACCATTGTGCCTGGTGTCTCCCCAGCACTTTGTATTGTCACGTTTTGTTTTGCTTGTCTGTTTTTAGCCATTCTCAGAGGTAGTTGGTTTAGCTTAGAATGTAATGGTGTGGATCTGAACTACTTTCATTTTTCTTAAATCAATTTTCTTAACCTTCTCTTTTTCTTGAAGAGGTCTCCCGATCTTCTTTCTGTCTTAACTGTCTCCTTTTCTCTAAACTATCTAATTAACAGAATATTTAGAGAATAGAATATTTGTAGAATATGTTACACACTACTTTGCTCTCCAATGAATTCTTTCTGCTGGAGTATAAAACTTCTTGTAGGCAGATTTGGTGCCACTCAGATAAGAAATCAGTGTGTATTCAGCTAACACTTCTATATTGATTGATTTTGAAGGAACAAGAAAGAGTTGAGTCAACCTGAGAGGCTTAATTTTTTTAAAAAGTGATTCTTATTTTTAATCTTTTTGTGTATGTCATTGATAGTTTTTAGGATCCATGGAAAGCATGTTTGCCAGCTTTCTATTTTGAATCAAGGATAGATTGATGAAATACTTTAAAAATATTATGGTTTAAGCTATTATTATAAGGACTTTTTAATTGCTCCAACAATGTTAGTTTGTCTTCTTCACTTAGTTTCAAGTGTTCTTCTAAAGTGCCCATTGAAATATCTCCTATTGATACCATGGAGCTTGGTTAGTCTGGGTTTCAGTTTCTGCCAATTTTCAAGCTCTTTTCAAATTTGTAAACATGACTGATGATTAGTCAAATATAGATTTATTACTATTTTGGTTTTATTGAGTCATATCATTTTCAGTAATTGCCTTATAAAGATTTAGACACGATATCAAATTCTTTTAATATTCAAGTTTGTTCAAACTGAGGGGTAAGATTAATTGATGTTTTAGACAGATAATAATGTAGATTTATCCTTACAACTTTGTGTATCCAGAATCATATGTTTTCAATGATCACTTTATAAATAAAACCTTATTGAAAACTGATATCTCAGTATTAATTTTCAGTGTTTCTTGTATAAACTTATGTGGACATAGCAGCTTTTATAAGGGTTGTATCGATCAAGCTCACATTTATGTGATTATGCATTGCTATAGAGAGTTTTCTAGTATTTTATTAGTTTCTCTTTAACAAATGCATTATAATATTCCTAAGATTCTGAATCTCTTCTTACCTCTGAGTATTTCTACAGAGCCCATTATATTCCCAAGTTCACAGGCAGTCGTTTTACTACTCCAAGAACTCTTAGAGCTCAACTCTGTAACTGAAGAATGTTATGTTATTCTCTGGGCTGGACAATTGCATTCCAACTCCGATGTTGTTTTACAGTTTGAAGCAAGGGAGGATTTCTAAAACAAATGTCTAAAAAATGGAAAAAAGAATAGTTCAACTTTAACATGTTTCACTCATCCATCCATCTTGCTTATAAATTTTTGTTCCAATTAGCCTCCTTTCTGTTAGCAAAATAACATGACAGAGGCAGCACGAAATGCTAGGGGTAGGCAGGAACTGTGCTCATGGTTCCAGCTAGTGGAGGTCATGTTCCTGTTGAAACTTGAAAATGTGTGTGATGGTTTTTATTGATAGGTTGATAGGGACATTGCTGAGACATAGGAGGTGTGGACTAGAGTTGAAAGCTGCCATTATACAATGTTAGGAAAGTCTCCTACAGCAAAGAGTATTCCCATCCCAAATGTCAGTACTACCCCCTGTTGAACAATGCTGAGCTGGATAGGCCTAGATTCAATTTCTACCACTGTGAACCTGAGCAAGTTGCACTTTCTTCCTTTGTAAGTTTGAGTAAAAATACCTGTCATTTAAGACCATTTCAAAGATTGCTGATGTTGTGTGTAAAGCAGATACATGGTAAGAACTAGTAAAACAATCATTGGCATCCTTTTAAACCCTCCAGTGGCTTCCCATCCTACTTCTAGTAAAAGCTGGAGTCTGCAGAGTGGCCTATAAGGACCTGTTGGATCCTGCTTCCCGCTCCCCTTAGAACTTATCTCCTGCTGATGTTCCTTCCCTAGCTCTGCTCCAACCACTATGGCCTCGTTGCTGTCTCTCCATCTCTATCGGCTGCCCACCCGACCCCTTGCTTAGGGCCTTCAGCACTTGTTCTTCCGTTTATATATATATAATAATTAAATTAATTAATTAATTAATTGTTTTAGTCAGAATCTTACTCTGTCGCCAAGGTTGGAGTACAGTGACACACTCATGGCCACCACAGGGCTCAGACGATCCTTCTGCCTCAGCCTTCCAAGTAGTAGGAACTACAGGCACATGCCACCAAAGCCTGGTTGATTTTTTTTTTTTTTTTTTTGGTAGAGACATGGTCTTGTGAAGTTGCCTGGGGCTGATCTCAAACCTCTGAGCTCAGGTAATCCTCTTGCCTCCACCTCCCAAAGTGCTGGAATTATAGGCATGAGCCACTGCGCCTGGCTTATTTTATTTAATTTTAAAGATGTGGGTTACAATTCAGAATTAGGTATACAAGTGGTCATTGAGCAGGTTAAGTTTGGGCCTCCCTTTGGTTCTTACTTTGCCTGATTGGAGATCAGGTACCCTTATTGATGTTATGTGCTCTTTCTCTCCCCTGCCAGTTTCCCACTACTGCCAATCCCTTTCTTTTAGTATTATGATACATGTTCAGGGTCCACTTATGAGTGAGAACATGTGGAACTCAGTTCTTTGTTTCTGTGATAGAGCACTGAGTTTGATAGATTCTAAATCTATCCAAGTTGCTGTGAAGTTCATAATTTTGTCCTTCTTTATGGCTGCGTAATATTTCATTGTGTATATGTATAACATTTTTTTTAATCTAGTTCACTTTTGATGGGCAGCATGGTTGGTTCCATGTTTTTGTTATTGTGAATAATGCTGCAATAAACATGCATGTGCAAGTATCTTTTTCATAGAGCGATTTGAGTTCCTTCAGGTATATTCCCAGTAGGGGGATTGCAAGGTCATATGGGAGATCGAGTTTTAGATCTTTTGGTAATTGACACACTGTTTTCCACAGAGGTTGTATTAGTTTACACTCCCACCAACAGTGTAGAAGGTTTCCCTTTTCCCCACATCCTTTCCCAGCATCTGTTGTTCTTTGTGCTATGTGACAGGCTCTTCCTCTACATATATCCCCTGACTCTCTTCTTCCTTTTTCTCTACTCTCTGTTTACCTTATTCAAGGGGGTATTTTCTGATGTACCCCTCATGGCACCTGGCTGTCCACAGCTGTCCCTTCTCCTGAGTTGTTCCTCTTTCCCTAACATCACCCAACAGACCGCATATTTATTTGCGTACAGTCAGTCCTTTCCAAACGTAACTTCATGAAAGCAAGTGTTTTGTTTTATTCACTGATATACCCCCAATGGCTGGGATAGCCTTTAATGGCCAGATATTGTTTGAATGAATGGATTATTATTTAAAAATAGCAATGAAAAAAAGTTGTGATTGGTAATTCTTGGTTGTGTACATAAGCTGTTAGTGTGTAATCATGCAAGAAAGAGTGTGTGTGTGTGTGTGTGTGTGTGTGTGTGTGTGTATAACAAAGTTATTCTTTCTACTAGTTAGTTTTAAATCTAGGTGATGGAATTAATGATTTACAGGAGTCTCCCCATATAAACAATTTGGAGAAACATTGCAAGAGATAGCACATATTGGGTTATCCAAAAACTGGATTTCTCCATTTGCTGCTCATTCAATTCTGTGATTCTTCCATCATTTTAAATTGAGGGAAGCATGATACTTTTATTTTTATATGCGGTTACCCTAGGGGCATAATGATGTGATTATCTTTAAGAATGTGTTTTAAATTGTTTGCAAATCTCAAAAGATTATCAATAAAATTACCTGTAGCATGTTAGAATTGTTGCGTTTTCCTGTCTCCTTGGAGAAGGTGTAATTGCTCTTTGAAAAGACAATTGGTGTTTGCTGTTTCTGTTGATATAGAAATGGGCTGGGGACATGCTTTGAAAGATTGTGTTATAAAATAAATTGTTGCCTTGATGTTTTAGAAGCAGGGGAAAGGAACTGTGTGCTAGGCTTATGCAAAAGATAGATATGTGCATTTATATTTCCCTTCTTGCTTTTGAGAGATGGGATCAGTTCTCTGAAAGAGTTCTCTTTGTTTCTGAAAAATCTGATTTGATTTGATAGCTTAAAAATATGCACAATTTGTTAAACATTTTCTTTTTCATACCAAAAATGGCTTAGGAACATATGTATAAAGTGCCTGTTGTTCTAGATTAGTGTTTATTTTAGACTAACCTTTCCATTACATTTAACATCCTAAAATAGCTTCTTTACCCAGGTTAGACAAGATTTTATAATGCAAGTTCACACCATCCCCTCATACTGTCCCCTTTCCAGTGAAGTCCTAAACAGAATTCAGTTGCTCTGTTTCTGCAGGTAATTTCTAGACGTGGAAAACCTTTAAATGTGATAACAATATTAGGCAGGACCATTGAAGTTTGGCGGCTATTTTCTAATGTAGGAACTGATTAAGAGATCTGTCTGTGTAGTTTAACTTGATGGGGCCAACGAAGTAAATGATGTGAAGAAATGAACTGTATTTTCCTATATTTGGTCTGCAATGATTAAGACTATGTGATTGTTTATTGTACAGTGCTTTACAAAACTTGGACCTGTAGTTGGATGACAGATAATAACTATTTTGGTAAGGAAGTTAAGGAGGTATGTGTGTGTGTGAGAGGGGAAGTGATGGAGAGTAGTCCAGTCAACAAGTAACTACTGATTAAATACTCCAGCCAGAGACGTATGTGTCTTTAGCATGAGTGCTGCATCTGTCTGCTTGCAACCATGATCAGATCTCTTCAACTTGACTTGCATCTCTTTACCCCTTCAGCCAAATTCTTTGTTTTTTGAAGGTGGACTCATTTTATTTTATTTTTTAAATTTTTATTCTTTTACATATTAGAGCTTGAATTTATTTGTTATCTTTTTAAAATTTTAATTCTTCTTTGTGGGGTACAATTCAGAGTTAGGAATACAAATGTTCATTATGCAAGTACCCTTGTTGATGAGGTGTGCCCCCCTCCACTGGCAGTTTCCCACTACTGCCATTTCTATCCCACCCCCTGGCAGTTTCCCACTGCTGCCAATCCCTTTCTTATAGTATTATAATAATTGTTCAAGGTCTGCTTATAAGTGAGAATATATGGTACTCTGTTCTTTGTTTCTGTGATAGATCACTGAGTATGATAGATAAATCCATCCAAGTTACTGCAAAGTTCGTATGTTTGTGTTTCTTTATGACTGCATAATATTCCATTGTGTATATGTACTGTGTTTTTTAAAACCAGTCCAGTTTTGATGGGCAGCACGGTTGGTTCCATGTTTTTGCTCTTGTGAATAGTGCTGCAGTAAACATGTGTATGCAGGCATCTTTTTGGTAGAATGACTTGAGTTCCTCTGGGTTTATTCCCATTAGGGGAATTGCTGGGTCATATGGAAGATCAATTTCTAGTTCTTTCAGAAATTGCCACACTATTTTCCAAAGAGGTTGCACTAGTTTGCATTCCCACCAGCAGTGCAGAAGCGTTCCTTTTTCTCCGCATCCTTACCAGCATCTGTCGTTGTTTGTTTTATTAATGATAGCCTAGCCGGGCTCAGTGGCTCAGCCTGTAATCCCGCACCTTTGGGAGGCTGAGGTGAGTGGATTGCCTGTACCTGCGGGTTCGAGACCCGCCTGGGCAGTGAGACCTCATTTCTACAATAAATCAAAAAATCAGCCGGGCATGGTAGCGCATGCCTGTAGTTCCTGAGGAGGAAGGATCGCTGGAGTCCAGCGATCCTTAATCCATTTTTTTGAGGCTGCGGTGGCCGGGAGTGGCCACTGCACTCCAGTCTGGGCGACAGAGTGAGACTCCAACTCAAAAAAAAAAAAAAAATGATAGTCTTTCTTATTGGGGTTAGGTGATATGTCAGTGTGGTTTTGATTTGCATTTCTCTGATGATGAGTGAGGCTGAGCACTTTTTCATGTGTCTGTTGGCTGCCAATATATCTTCTTTTGAGAGGTGTCTATTCATGTCTTTTGCCCACTTTTTAATGAGGCTGTTTATTTTTCTTTCGGCATGTTTGAGTTCCTTGTAGATCCTGGATGTTAGACCTTGGTCAGATATACAGTTGGCAAATATTTTTTCCCATTCTGTGGGCTGTCTCCCTGCTCTCTTGCTGGTTTCTTTTGCTTTGCGGGAGGTTGTCAGTTTGATGAGGCCCTACTTGTCTATCTTATCTCTAATGACTTGGTCACTTGGGGTTTTGATCAGGAATTGGTTGCCAGTTTGCCAGTTCCAATTTCCATAAGGGTGTCTCCTGCATTTTCCAAGTTTCTTATAGTTTGAAGTTTTATATTTGGGTCTTTGATCCATTTAGTTTATTTTTGTGTATGGTGATAGGTAGGGGTCCTGATTCAATCCTCTGCATGTGGTCAGCCAGTTTTGCCAGCACCATTTACTGAATAGGTTCTCCTCTTACCAGTGGTTGTTGTTGGAGGCTTTGTCAACAATGAGTTGGTTGAGAAGTTTAGGTTTTGCTTCCAGAATCTTAGTCCATTTTTTTTAGTCATCTAATCTGTTGTCTTCATTTCCTCCTTTCTCACTCTTTATTGTTTTATTTTTGTTTTTTTATTTTTTGAGTCAGGATCTCACTCTGTTGCCCAGGCTGTAGGGGAGTGCAGTGGCATGATCATGGCTCACTGCAGCCTTGATCTCCTGGGCTCTTTCTGCCCCAGCCTTCTGGGTAGCTAGAACTACAAGCATGCACCACCACACCCAGCTATATTTTTTATTTTTTTGTAGAGCTGAGGCTTTGCTATGTTTCCCAGGCTGGTCTCAAACTCCTGGGCTCAAGCAATCTTCCTGCCTTGGCCTCCCAAAATGCTGTGATTACAGACTTTTGCCACCCTTCCAGGCTTCCACCCTTTTCTGAAGCTACTCCATGCTGTTTTCTTTCCCATTATGCCACCAAAACAGCACATACCAAAATAGCCAATAATCTCCACCAGATGGATACTTTTAAGATTGTTGATACTAGATCTGTGTGTGGCTCTTGATGCTGTTGACCACTTCCTTTATAGAACACCCTTTGGGTGATTTTTGTCATCATGTGACACCACTCCTTTTTTCTTCCTTTCTCTCTGGCTGTGTCTTTCAAGATTCCTTTTCAAGTTTATTTTGCTCTGACAAACCATTAAGCATTGGAGTTCTTTAAGGCATATCATTATTTCCTTTTATATTTTTCTTGGCAGTTTCATCCATTGCCATGCCTCCCATTATTATCTAAATGCAAATCTCTTCAATGTCTTTCTCTAAACTTGACCTCTCTCTTTGTTCACAATCATGTGTCCAGCTGCCAACTTGGCTTCTCCATCTGGACTAAATAAAACACAAAGAAGACAAGACTAAGCTCAGAATATCCCTTCAAAACCTGGACTTCTCAGTGAATGGTCCTAGAACTCTCTAATTGGGCTGGACCCAATCCTAGAGTACCCTATCATCCACTTTTTAAAATCCTATCAATTCAACAACATTACCTGTCTTCTTTATTGATAGAACAAAAGATGAAAGAATCAAAACATTGATGTAAACAATACAGCCCACCAACTTTAACTAAGTGGCATATTATAGAACCCAACAACTGCAGAATTAACCATGTGCTAGGTTATAAAGGAGGGAGCCTCTAATTTTAGAGGACTGAAGACATGCAGATTTGCTTTTAAACTTAACTCTCAGATATTAGGCTAGGAGTCAATAATACAAAGATAATTAGATGCTATATCTCTAAAAATCCTGTGTGTTATAGAATAACTTAAAATGGTAATTAGGAAATGAATTGAATGCTCATGAAAGTGTGATATCAAAACTTGTGGGATGCAACTAACTCAGTGCTTACAGGGAAATTTATAACATTAAGTACATAAATAAAAGAGCATGGTCTGAAAATCAATATCTAATTTTCCATGTCAAGAACTTAGAAAAAGAATAGCAAATCAAACCTAAAGGGTGTAGAAAAACAGAAAGAATCAAAAACCAAAATCAATAAGTAAAATCATCAGGCAGAGGAAAAGCTAAATTTAGAAAAAATTAATATACTGAGAAACCTCTTCCAAGAGGGCTGAACAAAAGAAGAGATAAAGGCATATTACCAATATGAGAAATGAAAAGGATTACTTTTACTTTTACTAAAAATCATACACAATTGAAAAACATAGGCTATCATAAACAAACTTTGTTACAATAAACTTAATACTTGAATGTCAGCAACAAATTTCACCCCTCCCCCAACGACAAAAAAAGACAACAAAACTGACCATAGAAGAAATAGAAAAGTTGAATGGATTGATACCTATTAAGTACCTTGAGTTCACTATTAAAATCTTCACATACATGCACATGCACGCCAGAGAGCTTCCTTGGTACATTCTTTAAAAAATGCCAATTTTACACAAACTTTCTAAGAAAATGATAAAGAAAGGCACGCTTCCCAATTCTGTGGTTTCTACCAAAATGTGATAGAACATTACAGGAATAGAAAACTGTGATTACTCTCTCTCTCTCGTGGATATAGATATAAAAATCCTAAGAAACATTAGTAAATAGAATCTAGTGATATACAAAAGTGTTATTCTACTGGGATTTATTTTAGCAATGCAAGGATGATTAAATACTTGCAAATCAATCTAATTTCTCATATTAACAAAAGAGGAGTACATCATATGATCAATCTGATGGTTGCAGAAGAAGTATTTGATACAAATGACACTGTTTATCATATAAATTGGAAATACAAGATAATTTTTAATCTAATTATTTTTAAAAACTTATAGAGATCATCATATTTAAATGATGAAATTGCGAAAACTTTTCCTGTGAGAGTGTTTACAGTAGAAGTTATCACTTCTCTTAAACAGTTGACAAGGATTAGAATAAAAGAAATAAAATTATCATTAGTCACAAGTGGTAAGGTTACATAAATACAAAACCTGAAAGTAGTTCCCAAAAATATGTTAGAAGGAATAATAGAGGTCAGCAAGGTCAATAGGCAAAAGTACATTTTATTTTTATATGTTAGTAATAAAGAAAATGAAAATAAAATGATACTATTTAGAGTAACATCAAAAATTTATCTTATAAAAGATATGAAAAAAGCCTATACTGAAATTTTCAAAGATAATTTAGAGAAATTTTAAAGCTAAATAAAGATTATTTTCCTCATTTCTTTATATTTTCCCCAGTATCTACTTCTATTTTTCTATTATATTCTCTGTTTGTATACCTGTGACCCAATAACTCTGTCTTTTTTATTGTAGCTCTATGATAATCTTGATATATCTTGCCTATTATATTTTTAAATCAACTTGCAAGCTATATTTTCCAATTCAAGAAAGACAAGAGCAGGCATTAATATAATTGATACAAAATAGATTTTTTAAAAAAGATTGCCAAGATTTAGCAAACAAGAAATGGTTTTCTTTGCTTTTATCAGCATTTTTAAATAAACGACTTTGGCTTTGTCAGTTCTTTTTATTCTATGCCAGAATAAGTAGTATTAAAAGTAATAACAGGGGCCGGGCATGGTGGATGAAGGCTGTAATCCCAGCACTTTGGGAGGCCAAGGTGAGAGGACTGCCTGAACCCAGTGGTTTGAAACCAACCTGGGAAATATGGTGAGACCTCATCTCTACAGTAAATCAAAAAATTATCCGGGTGTGGTAGTGTGCACCTGTAGTTCTGGCTACTTGGAAGCTGAGGCGGAAGGATTGCTTGAGCCCTGCAGGTTGAGGCTGCAGTGGCTGTGAGAGTGCCACTGCACTCCAGCCTGTGCAACAGAGTGAGACTCCAACTCAAAATTAATAACAACAACAAAAACATTGACATATTTATAATGTGGGCAGAGACTGAAACAGTAATACTATGAAAATTTTATGTGGTCTTTGAAACCCAGATAAAAATGTACTTTAATAGAAAATATTAAATCAAAAATTCAATCAACAGTTAAATAACTATTTCCCCCCCCAAAAAACTTTATGAACAGGCAATTTTAGAGGTCCCGTTCTAGCAATTATTTTAAAAAATCCACTCTTACATAAATCTTTATTTGCTGAAGTTAGTATAATTTTGACTTTCAGTCTATAAAAAAGGGAAACGTTTAAGGATTGCATGTAAACATATATGTACAAATTGTAGATAAAATGTTTGCAATGTGAATTTAATGGTGGAATTTTACAAATATTATAGACCATTGCTTTGCTAAGCTCTGGTCTGGCCATGTGGTTCTTTGAGCTATGATTGCATGTTTTCGTAAGCTTTGGCCCCCTTTCCTACCTTGGGGAGGTGAATCTCCTCTCTCTCCAATTTGTTTTCTAAATAAACTATATTTTCCAATTCAAAAAACCCAAATATTATAATACTAATAAAATAAATATTTTATTTTATCTCAGAATGAAAAAGATAGTTTAATGTTGGAATACCAATGTAATTCAGAAGGCCAGGTGTGGTAGCTCATGCCTGTAATCCCAGCACTTTGGGAGGCTGAGGCCAGGAGTTTGAGAATATCAGTGTAATTCTACACTAAGAGATGAAAGGGGAAGAAAACATGACCACTTGAACAAAGGGAGAAAAATATCTTTTGATGAAATCCAGCACTTGTTTATCTTAAGAATTGTTAGTAAACTAAGAAAGACAGATATTTCCCCAACCTAAAATGTCTCAGAGAATGTTACAAGGATGCGTACTGTCATAACTACAGATATATTATTAGAGTTAAAAATTATTTCAACAAGATGGCTGGAATTAGAATTCATGTATAAAAGTCAAATGCTTTTCTATGTACTAACAAGTCACAATAAAAATAATCAGAATATAAATAACTGTAACTATGAGGTACCTAGAAATTAATTTAGCAAAATATGAGCATGATGTCTACTATGAAAAATTTAAAAATATAACTTATCACTGATGACTTCTTAAAGTTATATAGTACCACATGATTCAGTGATCATGTTTTTCATGCTTTTACTCAAATGAATTGAAACATTCACACAAAAACTTGCACATGGATGCTTATAGTAGCAGCTTCATTTACAATTGTCAAAAACTAGAAGCAACCAAAATGTTCTTCAGTAGTTTAATGAATAAACCGTGGTACCTCTAAACAAATGGAATATTATTCAGTGATAAAAAGAAAGGTGTTGTCAAGTTATGCAAAGGCATGGAGGAACCTTAAATGAGTTCTGCTAAGTGAAGTAAGTTAGCCTGAAAAGGCTATGTAATGTGTGATTTCAACCCTATGGCATTCTGGAAAAGATAAAACTATAGAGACTGTAAAAAGATCAGAGGCTGCCAGGGGCTCAGAGGAGAAGAGAGAAAGAAATGGATAGATGGAGCACACAGGGTCTTCTTAGGGCATACAGGAACTATTCTGTATGACACCGTAAAGCTGGATACATGACATGTTTGTCAGAGCCTACAGAACTGTGTAACACAGAGTAAACTCTAAGGTACACTATGAACTTTAGCTAATAATAGTGTGTCAATATTGGTCCCACAACTGTAACAAATGTACCACACTAATGCAAGATGTAAAAAATAGGGAAAACTGCTGGAAACATGGTGGGAGAGGAGGTGTATAGGAACTCTGTATTGTTTCTCGATAAACATATAACTATTCTAAAAATAGGGTACTACAAAAAAGATACACAGATGTAACCGTATTTGTGGTTAGGGAAATGAAATTAGTATGAAGCTGTCAAATGTCCTCGGATTAACTTGTAAAGTAATTGTAATCAGCATATCCACTTTTATTTGGGGGGAGGAATATCAGATAAATAGCTTCTAAAATTTACATGAACAAAGAAAAAAAGAAACCCATCTGAAGGACCACTACAAGGTGGAGTGCTTCACCTCCACTAGATATTAGCACTTAATGTAAACCTATAGCCATTACTCACATTGTATTAACACAGGTATTGACAACCAGATGTACATCTCGTATATGGAAGCTTCATACTTGATAGAGATGGCATTACAGGTTAATGAGAGGTGGTGTAGGTCTTTGCAATAAAAGATGCTGTGAAATTTGATTATCCGTATGGATAAAGTATGAAATCTTATCCCCATTTCAAACCATATACAATTCACGGTAGAATAAATGATTGGTCATATAGAGCAAAACTTTAGAGATTTTTTTCAATAAAACATGTAAGAACATATTTGTGACCCTGAGGATTTTAAAACCATACCCACTATACACAATTCATACTACAAATACAGCACAAAGACAAAATATTGATAAATTCAACTCACCGATTTTTTTTTTTAAAGAATGTAAATGAAGCCGGGCTCGGTGGCTCAGCCTGTAATCCCGCGCCTTTGGGAGGCTGAGG